>NW_027199690.1:0-29247 GCF_038502225.1 Cherax quadricarinatus | reverse complement strand
TATGCAATAATTTCGCAAAAATCATTCTGAACGTAACGAAAAAAAAATATTTCGTTGTGTTTGTTTATTATTAAATCATTGTAAACGTATCTAAAATATATTTAGTTGAATTAAGCGAAATTGAATTGAGCCTGCTATAATAAGGTTAGGTAAGTTTTCTATGGTTCTTTTGGTATAAAATTATTAATTTTTACATTAACATAAATTTACCTTTAAACGTATAAAAGAAAATTTTAGAAAGGACTTGATTTTAAATGAGTTCTTGCTAACTGACTAGTTTTACCTATTCGGCACGACATTATATATATGCATACTTTAAAATCACCTGTTTACTGTGATCTTATTGCACACACACACACACACACACACACATATATATATATATATATATATATATATATATATATATATATATATATATATATATATATATATATATATATAGAGAGAGAGAGAGAGAGAGAGAGAGAGAGAGAGAAAGAGAGAAGGAGGTGAGTGTGCTATGTGAGATTGGATAGGTGGGATCGCGGATGAGACGCTAACGGAAGTAAATTGCGAGAATTTGAGTGGACGTCGAACAAAAGGAGAACATGACTGTGTTTACAATGTTGGTACTGGAAAACCAGATAACGTACCATCCACAGTATCTACACTGAGAACTACAAAACAATGTTCACACTGAGAACAAGAAACTAACAAAAAGTCCACACTGAGAACTGCTGCAAGAGGCTAACAGAAGATACACTGAGAACTGGTACAAGAGCCTGACAGGTCAACACTGAGAATTACTACAAGAGGCTGACAGAAGGTTCACACTGAACTACTAAAAGAAGTCTATACTGAGAACTTTTGAATTTAAAGAGCAGCCACCTCCAAGTGGTGAATAAAGTATATTCTGAATGAGTATGTAATCAGTCATACAAAATAGCTGTATATCTGTCTCGTCAAAATAACTTTAAGAGGCTGGCAGTAGAGTCTACACTGAGAACTACTATAAAAGGCTGACAGGTCTATTCTGAGAACTACTACAAGTAACAGACAGGTCTATTCTGAGAACTACTACAAGCAGCAGACAGGTCAACTCTGAGAAATGCTACAGAAGGGTTACAGGTCTACTCTGAGAACTACTACAAGAGGTTGACAAGTCTATTCTGAGAACTACTACAGGAGGCTGACAATTCTATTCTGAGAACTTCTACAAGTAGCAGACAGATCTATTCAGAGAACTACTGCAGGCAGCAGACAGGTCTATTCTGAGAACTGCTACAGGAGGCTGACAGGTCTATTCTGAGTACCACTACAAGAAGCAGAAAGGTCAACTATGAGAACTACAAGAGGCTTACAGAAGGTCAAAACTGAGAACTGCTACCCATGATGACGGGTCAACACTGAGAGCTACTACAAGAGGGCAACAGTAAGAACTACTAAAAGCTGCTGACAAGTCAACAGTAAGAACTGCTACAAGAGGCTATCGGAAAGTCAACAAGAGGCAATCAATGATGTTATGGTTGGGGGAGAACCTTATAGTGAGGGTGGCAGTACCTTACACAGCTTGGAGCTACAAACCTCTCCACTCCGCCCTCTACACCATAACAGCAGTGACAAGTAGCTCAGTGCTAAGACCGTCCAGCTCACACAACCGAAATTTTCCTGGTTGGATCATAGACACATTTCATGAGCAAGTTTACATATACTCCTGCTGTCCCCTATCACCGAGCAGTAAAAATAGGATCCTGGGTGTTAGAGAACTTTAGTCTCGCTGGAATACACATCCTGAGCAAAGTGACGAATGTATAAAATACAGTTCTGCTGGTCGTACTAGAGTGCTGAGTGGAAGATACACGTACAGTGGTTTATTTCTAACGACCTTAAAAGCTGCTGATAAAAAGGTTACTAGTATAAATGTGTCTGCACAAATGTTCGTGCACAATACGATTTATCTAATGATGTTGAAAAAAAAAGAAAGTCTGCGACAGTTTAAGTCCTTCCTCCCAGGGTCCTCTGAGGGTCCATGGAGACAAACAGTGGCCGTCTCTCTACAAACATGAGCAGAGTAAGACAGAAAATACTGTAGTATGTTAGGCCAGCACCAGGAACAAATCCCAGAGGCTTAAGAGTGTCTTCTCGCCAGGGTTTGTGTGCACAGGGTTACGTGGACCTGGGATCGCTCGCCCTTGGGCAAGACGATTGGAAGGGAGGTTTTGGCAGGTTCTTGTGTGTTAAGATCCCATCCGCACCGGTATCTTTGTAAAACAAATTCGAGGGATGACTGTAAGCGTGATAACTCTCTGGAGTAACATCTTGTCATCTTTAGTTCCGATTAAAAGTTATATGGAGACTACAAGGCAGACTCAATTACAACTTTAACTCGCATGAATGGAAAAAAAAGTTAAAGAGCAAGCTTTTATATTGACATTTCGCTCTGTGTAGAATTTCTCCGAATCTTGATAAAGCTCTGCTAAGAAAGAAACTTTGTCCCAATAAAAGCTTATTCTACAACGTATGTCTCCTCTTCGCTGTAATCGGTAGTAGACTGTATGGATCCAGCCTCGCTCGCATATAGGGAAGCTGTAGTTAAGAACGCAGAAAGTCAGAGCATCTTATCTCCTCAATACCTACAAAATAATAGTACTTACTTAACATAAATACCTTAGAGGGAAAATTTCATTAGAACTTGAACCTTTAAACAGAAAAAAAGGAACAGCATAAGGTTGGAAAGTTGTCTCTCACTATCAAAAGCGACAATAAAATTATGCAAATAGCTAATAGCAACTGCTGGGACAGGGAGACTCCTTCCCGAACACGAGATCTCCTCTGTTACTGGAAGTCACCCCTCCCACCCTATGTATGAGGAGAATAGGACTCATTATTTACCACTACATGTGTACTTCCGTGTTACAATGAAGACCTCGCCTGCAGCAGGCGGATATTAGAGGCATAGGACCATGTTATGCAGCAGCAGATGGATACTAGAGGTAATAGTACCATATTCCAGCAGAAGACGGACAATAGTAGTAGGAGTACCATATTATACCAGCAAAAGACGGGCGCCAGAGATAGTAATACCACATAATACAAGCAGACAGATACTAGAATAGTACCATATGCAAGTGGTAGTAATACCACATACAAAAGTCCCTTCTATTTCATATTAAAACATAAGATATGATCAATATCGTATAACTAGTCACAACAGTTGTTCATGCAACTGTATGTAAAAGAATAACTAAAACATCCAAAGGTTCGCGAGGCTGATATTGAAAGTGAAGGACATGCATTACCACCTTTGACCTTAGAGGGTTTCGAGTTTTCCTACTCCCGTAGCCCGGCCCTGGGCCAGATTTGCCTGGACACTCATTCGTCCATTGAGCGAACTTAAATGCAGAAGTGAGCAGTACCAATTGTCCGGAGAGTGACCGTACCGTCATATAGACAACACATTTCAGTGTGACTAGTTATCCTAGTTACACTAATTAGTCTGCCCAAATGAAACATCATGTGATTAAAGGGGAAGTACTAAACCCATATTATTATTATAATCAAAAAGAAGCGCTAAGCCACAAGTATACAGCACTAAACCTGTACAGAATGAAGTAATGCCTAGGTCTCCTTCACCAGCCTCAAGGCACTGTCGAGAAAGTGCTCTGTAAAATCCTAAGTCTCGTCCATGAATAATTACATGACATTAAACTACACGTATCATAAGGCTAAACCTTGTGTGGTCTAAACCTTCTCTAAAGTCAAAAGCTGGTCTAAACCTGAAAGGCTTTGTCTAAACTTCTCAAAGGCTGCCCTGAGCTCAGTGGTGACGTGTACTTAGCTCTGTGAAGACCTGTTTGTGTGCTCTCTGTGAATCTGAACCAGGATGCCCTCTCTTGAGCAACTTTACCAGCAGCTGAAAGAAGAGCTTAGGGTTGCTAAGCAGGAGATACGGCGATTAACGGAGGAGAACAAGAGGATTCGAAGTAATCCTCCTGTTGTGAGTCCCCAGGTTAAGAG
Source organism: Cherax quadricarinatus (assembly GCF_038502225.1). NCBI lineage: Eukaryota > Metazoa > Arthropoda > Malacostraca > Decapoda > Parastacidae > Cherax > Cherax quadricarinatus. Next base: position 25,248 of record NW_027199690.1, on the reverse strand, counting down.
GGGAGCTTGGTCAGTGGCCGGGCAACATGGAACCAAGCTGAGGATCAAGAAGACTGTTGGAGAGGCAGAAACAACGAGGACCCAGAACACTACTGTGGAAACTTCCAACCCATTCTCGGTGCTACCTGACGAATGTGGGTGTTCTACTGGGAATGTCACAACGAGCACCAAGGAAGCATTGGCTGACGTGAGTGAGACATCCCTAGAAACCCCAACGAAAACCATCGAGAACGTCTTGACGAATTCCACAAGTGAAGGTGTAGTGCTACCTAACGAATGTGAGTCGACTACTGGGAACATCACGACGGACGTCGCCAAGGAAGGTAAAAACATTGTTGTTGTTGGGGATAGCCAGATTAGGTACATGGATAGGGCATTCTGCTTGAAGGATAGGAGTAGGAGGCAGAGAGTGTGTTTTCCTGGGGCTGGGATGAAGGATATTGTTAGCCGTCTGGATGACATCATGAGAGGTAATGGGAGCAATCCTATTATCTGTCTCAGTGCTGGAGGCAACGATGTTGGCAGACGTAGGAGTGAGGACCTGATTAGCAGGTATAGGTCAGCAATAGAGATAATTAGGAGGAAGGGTGGGAAACCTGTCATATGTGGTATTTTGCCAAGGAGAGGAGTTGGAAATGAATGGTTGTCCAGAGCAATTGGTGTCAATTGCTGGCTGGACAAATACTGTAAGGAAAATGCGGTAACATTCATTGACAACTGGGACCTCTTCTATGGCAGAAATGACATGTATGCCAGGGATGGGGTTCACTTATCTAGGTGTGGGGTGGGAGCACTGGCCAACGCAGTGGAGGGAGCTGTTAGGTCTTTAAACTAGGAATAGTTAGTGGTATGGGTTTTGGCGGGAAAACAGTGAAGTCGCAGTGTAGTAATATGAGTACTAGGAGAACTAGTAATAGGCAAAATGAGGTGGATATTGGAAAGCCAGTGGCACTAATTGACAAGGACAGTAATAGGTTTAGTGGAATAACAGAAAGGAGCAGGAAGGGTAAAGAGAAAGGAGGGTCTTTAAATATATATTACACAAATAGTCGCAGTGCTAGGAATAAGATGGACGAGTTGAGACTAGTTGCTAGTGCAGGTAACATTGATGTATTTGCCTTAACTGAGACGTGGTTTAATTCAAAAAGTCGGGACATGCCTGCGGAATGTCACATTCAGGGTTTTAAATTGTTCCAAGTAGATAGAAGTATCGGGAAGGGGGGTGGGGTGGCATTGTATGTCCGAGATCGCTTGAACTGTTGCATAAAAACGGGTATTAAGTCTGAAGTAACACATACAGAGTCTGTTTGGATAGAATTTTCAGAGGGGCATGAAAAATTAATTTTAGGTGTGATATACCGTCCCCCAAACTTAGATAGGGACCAAGGGAGACTACTATGGGAGGAAATTGTTAGGGCCACAAGGCACGATAATGTAGTAATTCTAGGAGACTTTAACTTTAGTCATATTGATTGGAATTTCTTGACTGGGAATTTAGAATCATACGACTTCTTAGAAGTAGTTCAGGATTGTTTTTTGAAGCAGTTTGTGACAGAACCTACAAGGGGTAATAACCTGCTTGACTTAGTTCTGGCAAACAATGAATCCCTTGTTAATAATTTAGAAGTTTCAGAGGAACTGGGTGCTAGCGACCACAAATCAATTACATTTAGCATTGAATGGAAGTATGATAGTAGGGATAACTCAGTAACAGTCCCAGATTTTCGCTTAGCAGATTACGATGGGCTTAGAGAACACTTATCATCTGTTGACTGGGGTAACGAAGAGAGCTATCAATATGACAGTTTTCTGAACACTATACATGCTGCTCAAAGAACGTTTATCCCGTATAAAGAAATTAGATCAAATAGAAATGACCCAAAATGGATGAATAATAGGCTGAAATATCTACTAGGGCATAAGAAAGGAATTTATAGGCGTATCAAAAGAGGTGAGGGTCATCTTATGAATCAGTATATTGACATTAAGAGGGACATTAAAAAGGGGATAAGAAAAGCTAAAAGGGACTATGAAATTAAAGTTGCTAGGGATTCTAAAACTAACCCAAAAAGTTTTTTCCAGGTATATAGAACAAAAGTTAGAGATAAGATAGGTCCCCTTAAAAATAACTATGGGCATCTTACTGACAAAGAGAATGAAATGTGCTCGATTTTAAATAATTATTTTCTCTCGGTTTTTACACAGGAAGACACTAATAATATTCCAGTAATTAATTTTTATAGTGGGCCAGAAGAAGATAAATTATGTAACATCACAGTCACTAGTGAAATGGTTGTGAAGCAGATAGACCGACTGAAGCAAAATAAGTCGCCGGGTCCTGATGAGGTTTTTTCAAGGGTTCTTAAGGAATGCAAAATGGAACTCTGTGAACCATTAACTAATATTTTTAATTTATCTCTTCAAACAGGTGTAGTGTCTGATATGTGGAAGATGGCTAATGTAATTCCTATTTTTAAAACAGGGGACAAGTCGTTACCGTCAAATTACCGCCCAATAAGCCTGACCTCAATTGTAGGCAAATTACTAGAGTCAATTATAGCTGAGATTATAAGAAGCCATCTCGATAAGCATAGCTTGATTAATGATACTCAGCATGGATTCACAAGAGGCCGGTCTTGTCTAACTAATTTATTAACTTTCTTCAGTAAAGCTTTTGAGGCTGTTGACCACGATAAAGAATTTGATATTATTTACTTAGATTTTAGTAAGGCTTTTGATAGAGTTCCGCACCAAAGACTGTTAAAGAAAGTGGCAGCTCATGGCATTGGGGGAAAAGTGCTCTCGTGGATCGAGTCATGGCTCACAGACAGGAAGCAGAGAGTGTCCATAAATGGGGTTAAATCCGAGTGGGGATCTGTAACAAGTGGCGTTCCACAGGGATCAGTCTTGGGCCCGTTGTTGTTTATAATATATATCAATGATCTTGATGAGGGAATTACTAGTGATATGAGCAAATTCGCCGATGACACAAAGATAGGTAGGATAATTGATTCAAACGTAGATGTTAGGGAACTTCAGGAGGATTTAAACAAACTCTATTCTTGGTCAGAAAAGTGGCAGATGCAGTTCAATGTAGATAAATGCAAGGTTCTGAAGCTCGGGAGTGTCCATAACCCTAGCACTTATAAGTTAAATGATGTAGAACTTAGCCATACAGATTGCGAAAAGGACTTGGGGGTTATGGTGAGCAGCAACCTTAAACCAAGACAGCAATGCCTAAGCGTACGTAATAAGGCAAATAGATTACTGGGATTTATATCAAGAAGTGTAAGCAACAGAAGTCCAGAGGTCATACTGCAGCTTTATACATCATTAGTAAGGCCTCACCTAGATTATGCAGCTCAATTCTGGTCTCCATATTACAGAATGGACATAAATTCGTTAGAAAACATTCAGCGTAGGATGACTAAATTAATACATAGCATTAGAAATCTTCCTTATGAAGAAAGATTGAAGACTCTTAAGTTACATTCACTTGTTAGACGAAGAATGAGGGGAGACCTGATCGAAGTGTATAAGTGGAAGATAGGTATTAATAAAGGGGATATTAATAAGGTCTTGAGGATATCTCTCCAAGAGAGAACCCGCAGTAATGGATTTAAATTAGATAAGTTTAGATTTAGAAAGGACATAGGAAAGTATTGGTTTGGAAATAGGGTAGTTGATGAGTGGAACAGTCTACCTAGTTGGGTTATTGAGGCTAGGACTTTGGGTAGTTTCAAATTTAGGTTGGATAAGTACATGAGTGGGAGGGGTTGGATTTGAGTGGGACTTGCACATCAGAGCTTATTTCTTGGGTAGCATTGAAAATTGGGTTGGGCAAATGTTTTGTTAGTGGGATGAATTGTAAAGGACCTGCCTAGTATGGGCCAACAGGCCTGCTGCAGTGTTCCTCCTTTCTTATGTTCTTAATTATTCACTCCATCACTGTCTTGCCAGAAGGGTGCTTTACACTACAGTTTTTAAACTGCAACATTAACACCCCTCCTTCAGAGTGCAGGCACTGTACTTCCCATCTCCAGGACTCAAGTCCGGCCTGCCGGTTTCCCTGAACCCCTTCATAAATGTTACTTTGCTCACACTCCAACAGCACGTCAAGTACTAAAAACCATTTGTCTCCATTCACTCCTATCAAACACGCTCACGCATGCCTGCTGGAAGTCCAAGCCCCTCGCACACAAAACCTCCTTTACCCCCTCTCTCCAACCTTTCCTAGGCCGACCCCTACCCCGCCTTCCTTCCACTACAGACTGATACACTCTTGAAGTCATTCTGTTTCGCTCCATTCTCTCTACATGTCCGAACCACCTCAACAACCCTTCCTCAGCCCTCTGGACAACAGTTTTGGTAATCCCGCACCTCCTCCTAACTTCCAAACTACGAATTCTCTGCATTATATTCACACCACACATTGCCCTCAGACATGACATCTCCACTGCCTCCAGCCTTCTCCTCGCTGCAACATTCATCACCCATGCTTCACACCCATATAAGAGCGTTGGTAAAACTATACTCTCATACATTCCCCTCTTTGCCTCCAAGGACCAAGTTCTTTGTCTCCACAGACTCCTAAGTGCACCACTCACTCTTTTCCCCTCATCAATTCTATGATTCACCTCATCTTTCATAGACCCATCCGCTGACACGTCCACTCCCAAATATCTGAATACATTCACCTCCTCCATACTCTCTCCCTCCAATCTGATATTCAATCTTTCATCACCTAATCTTTTTATCCTCATAACCCTACTCTTTCCTGTATTCACCTTTAATTTTCTTCTTTTGTACACCCTACCAAATTCATCCACCAATCTCTGCAACTTCTCTTCAGAATCTCCCAAGAGCACAGTGTCATCAGCAAAGAGCAGCTGTGACAACTCCCACTTTGTGTGTGTTTCTTTATCTTTTAACTCCACACCTCTTGCCAAGACCCTCGCATTTACTTCTCTTACAACCCCATCTATAAATATATTAAACAACCACGGTGACATCACACATTAATCACTCAAGGGGATTGAAGGTATTTTATAGGATTTTAAGCTATTTTTGAGGCAGATGGAGGAGTGGTACTTAGGAGGTAGCTGCCTCAGACACATTTTGAAACTGATTCTGGTTTTGTCGTTTTTCAGGCTGGGTTGAGGCGGTGCTGAGGCAGGTTTGGAGTGAGGCTAGGGTGGTGCTTTTTTTTTTGACAAAATTGGATACATCAGCAGTGTGCTGCTACCCTATTCTCTGATACTGACCCAGTGGGAACAAAAGATAGCTACGTTTCCTTGTCATATACCATCACGCAGGACAGAATTCATACAGCATGCTGAAATCCGTAAGCCTGAGCTGGGAGACTTCAGTAAGGCAATGAGGATATCATCAAGAATTTCAGGAAAGGTTCATCAGCTACGGCAGCTTCAAGGGTTTTCTTGCAGCATAATTGGACTTACTATCACTTGGGAATTACCATCTCTGGGAACAGCCTATCCCATGCACAGGAGAAATTGATTTTTTGAAGCTGGGGCAAGAGAAATTATACACAGGAGGCAGAAAAAAGAAACATGGGTGGAGGAAGAGATATGTACATGTCATAAGACATCCAACTACATATATGTACACATATACTTACATTACTAGATAACTATTCAGAATTAGTATAGCGTCAGATATATAGTGGGGCTAACAATTTTTTTTATTTTTATGTTTTATATAAACAGGATACATCACATCAGCAGTGGTCTACTACTTTCTTGTATATGATAGTTACACATGTGCGTAATGTGTATTTCATATGTATTACATTTAAATACACACTTAAATATTCATCTATACCTATGCATATACACTTATGTATATGTCTATACATAAACACAGACAATACACACATACACAAATACAAATAGTATGTGAGTGTTACTAGACTGCTGAGTGCTGGCAAATTTAAGATGGATAATGAGGATGTCCTCAGGTATCCCGGAGTACTTAAAGTACTCACACAGTTCCAAGTACTCCATTCTACGATGCAGAAACTGAATACTCAACTACATAATGGTAAAAGTCATGTGTCACTTCTTTTTCACAGAGCTTGCATGTAGAATAAGTAGAGATGGGAGGCTCGCCTGTGGTTGCAAGCATCTTCCACAGAAGACAGTGTCCCAACCTGATTATGGCAGTCACTGTGCCACACAATCTAGCAGACATTTTTGTTTCCCTTACACATAACTTCCTATTCGGAACAAATCATACTGTTTGATAATAGTGTGCACTGACGTCTATGGGACTTGTGCCTTCACGTCTTCCATAAATGATATTCAACAGAATGGTGTTAATAATGAACAGAAGGATGCCCAGTTTTAATTCCACCTCTGGCCTGTCACAAGCAGACCCAGCTTTGTTATCAGTGTTATCATGATGGTTGATTCATGCGTGGGAAAGTATCCACACAAATGAATTATTAAGCCTTTGTCGTGGGTACTTATCAAGACATTTTTAATGTCTATAATGTTCCTGGTGTTTATTTTGTAAGTAGGATTCTCAAGTGCTTCAAGAGTAGTCTTGGAGCCATAGAAGATTAGTTCAGTGGTTTGATTAATAAGTTGGTGACAAGTCTCAGTGCATTTAGTTCTGTTACTGTTGAACCGTGTCACTTATTCAACCTCATGCTACTAGTCTTTATACACTTGTTACCGTTGTGTATTTTTCAGGCTGCTGCAGTTCGGCCTGTAGTGTGCTGAACTGATCCATCAGTGTAAGCATGGAGCTCACTGGGCAGCAAGGAATCCGTGTGCGAGGCAATAGTTTCTTGTACTGTTGTCTTGAAGAGTGGGTTCTCAATATTCTTAATAGCAGTGGTTAATGAGTAGGGAAAGATATCATAGACAGGCATACTGCATTAAATAGGGAGTACACCTGTCCATGATATTGTGTCAGCATAGTTGCTGATCCCTGTATTCCCAGTATTATATAGCATAGCATATTAGTATCATCCCTGTGCTTTAGACACGAGATCCCTTGTAGGCCTTTGGCTTTGTGTGACGTCATAGGGATACACATGGGCAGTGATCCCCTGTCCCGTCCTCACTCGGCGGCAGACCTACAGGCGTAGACAGGCAAGGCACCTGGGCTCCATCTCTCATCTCAGTCTGACAATACACCTACCATCCTACAAGTGTGTCTACTTTCAACCTACGATATCTCCATTTAAGAACCCTTACGATAAATGGTGGCAGCGGAGGGCCTGTAATTCTGACGATTACAGCGATTTCTGGAGATAAAATTTCGACCAGCAAGACGGCCATTTCGTGTCACCAGTAGGCCTACCGACTACCGAGATTCACCCAGCCAGCTACCTCAAGCCAGCTACTCTACCAGCTTCTACATTATTCACTGGTCAGTCTCTTTGTATTAGTGTTTCTGCTTTTTTGCATCACTCCCGAGGGGTTGACCCGAGTTTGCAAAATAAGCCAGCTTCCAGTCTGTGGTGGGGGAGTCAGAACACCCGAGTCCAGTCCAGCCTAGCCTACTCCATCCAATTATTTTGCCTGCCAAGCCAGCTTCCACCCCTGCTGTGCTCATCGTGTGAAGTTATCAAGCTATTCTGTGTGAAGGGTTAAGATAAGCCAGCTAGCAACTAACCCAGGTGTCTTACCCCAGTACTCAAGCAAGCCACATGAGTAGTCTTCATCGCTTGTGATTCAAGCTCCAAGCATTCTGAGTGCTCCTTGTCATCCTTGTGGTGTTGTAGTATTTCGTGGGTTTATTTTAAGCCAGTCGGCTTAGAATTATCTTCGCGGCAGTGTGGGTGTTCTCAGTGAGGCTTACGACGTTCAACCCATAAGCCCAGCCACTCACGATCACGTGTGTCGCACCATTGCCGGTCTCAGACGCCTCGCTCAGCCATTAACCCACAAACCCAACTACAGTCGGCCATTACAACTCACCTACCTCATCAGTGTTTTGGTGCACTGCTAAGGGTTGTAGCACCATATTTTAAGGACCACATAGGGGGTCAAGAGCTAGAGTGTGTCGCGCCATCTTTAAAAGCCTCCTGTGTGTTGTCTATCGCCGATTTAAGCGCAATTCTACGATCATCTGTGCAGAGGACAGCAGCAAGACGATATAAACAATCCATCAATCTCATTTTTCAAGTGTTACAGCGATAATATTTTTTTTTTTAGAGACAATTGCGAGTGTTGAGACATTTCTTTTGTGTTCCCAGTGAATTTCTCTCTTAGTGACATTCAGTGACTCTTGATCAGACTCAGTGTTTATCATGTACTGATTGCATTAATTTCTTTTAATCTCCTTAATTCAGTGTTAATTTTCGTGCATTATTTTATATATGTTGTGTTGTGTATCTTTTTATACACTTGAAGTAAGTACTTAGTGTTTCCTTTGTTGTGTGTGCAACATATGAGCAATATAGAACTTGTGTTTAAACTTCAGTATTCCAGTGAATTAATTCAGTAATTTTTCACCTCATATTCTGCATCACAACTCAGTGTTGTCTGTTATTTTTTTTTCTTCCCAGCATTTGTGTATTTTCATTTTTGTTCCCTGTGTGTTGAACATTCTTGTGTTCATATTCTTTTATTCAGCCAGTGTTTAATTTGTCTTATTTCCACAGACAATAGTGCCATTTTTAAAGTCCCAGCAAGAACTCACTTTTACAAAATTTTTAACACATCAAGTTTCATTGCAAGAAAATTCTAGTACTGTGTTTATGTTGATGTGTTGTGTTCTGCATCACTGTAAGTGTTGTGTTCCTTTTGTTGTGTGTTTTTTTTCACTGTAAGTGTTGCACCTATTATTTTTCATGTTTTATTGAACAAATTCACTCTTAGTGCAATTTTTAAGTTCTCCTTTTAAAGTAAATTGTTCTTTTGCTTGTTAAGTGTTGTTTAAGTGCAGTTAAGAGTTAAAGTGTTCATTCCTTGATATATTTCTTTTCTTGTGTGTTATAATTTTTATTATTGCACATTGACTCATTTTGCAATAATTCTTGTGCAAATATTGTGTTGCTATTAAAGTTTTTCTTGCAGAAAATTTTATGCAGTGTTGTGCAATACAGTTTATTACAGTGCAGTTTCTTATGCTCTGTTCTGTGCATAGTATTTTATTCTGTCTGTCATTTTATTTTTTTTTAATTTCAGTGAATTGTGTGTTTGTTTTAATTTTTGCACAAGTTTATTGAGTCCATTTTATCATTTTATTGTGTATTTCCTTGTTGCATTGAAAGTAAAGACAACTCACTGTGCCATTTATTCAATTTAAAGTAAAAGTTGAGCATATTAGATTTGAGCAAAGTACAAGTTCTCTTGATTTTCAGTGTTTGTTAAGTTGCATATTATTCTTGTGTGAGTTCTTTGCTTACTGTGTAACTTGTCAATTTTTAATTACTTATGCAGAATAGTTAAGCATTTTCTTCCATTTAAGCTTATTGTGTCATTCTCTCCATTTTTCTTGACTTATGCCCTTCAGTATTTTCACTGAGAAGATGTCCCAGTCACTTTTGAACGTTCACTTAGTGTATCATTCCAGTCAAAGTCAATATGAATCAGTCCACAGTACCAACATTCCCTTACTGACTGAAAGACAATACCTAGCCCTTGAGCAATGTGTTTGTTCTCACAGCTTGTATCTGAGATTTGTTAAAGTGCTGCGAAATGTGAAGTTCAGATTAAGTTCCTATAGATCCGTGAATTACTTATTAACGTAGCCGAGCGGTCAGGCACTAGTAATTCTGTCACTCCCGTCTGTGTTCCACCTATACCTTCAGACTTGCAGGATAGTGTTCCGTTGCCTCAAGTGTCCGGGGACACTCAGACTGCCTTGAGTGCACAGCCTATCCCTGCAATGACTGCTAGTTCGAGTAGTAGTTTCTCCACAGGGGATGCCTTGTCAGAAAACGATTACTTGCAACTAGTAATGCCATCTCTTGTTGATGTGACATGCTGTCTGCAGAAAGACGTCTCTGTTACAGCTAGTGTTCTCACTAGAGTGTCTGTTGTTGTTCCTTGTGTTTCAGATGGTGATCCCATCCTAGTTGACAGTAATCAGTGCATTGTAAGAAGTTATTTCTCGAATAACTTTCACATGTTAACGTTTGTAAGTGTAGTTTCTTTATAGCTGATACCTCGTGTCACTGTGTGCGACTCAGATTGAATATCAGCATTGTTCACCGTGTTCATTTCTTTTCTCCTGTGCTTGCAGTTTGAGATAGTAGATTCGTTCTCCCTTGCTCATATTGCGTGTTATAGCGTTAATTTTTTCAACCGGGGGGAGTCATCCACTCCACCGAGTTTGTTCTTTCCTCCAGTAAGGAAGAACTGTTACCTTTATTCCAGAACAAACAGCCTACTGGAAGGTTAGCCAGATGGACCTTGACTATCCAAGAGTTCAATCCCACTTTTGAACATTTACCTGGCAAGTCAAATGTAGTCGCAGATGCTTTATCGCGACACGTTAGTGTAGTTACTGCAGATCCTCCATTTACTGTCGAGGATGTCAAAACTGCACAAAGAATAGATCCCATGTGGTCTGGTGTGATTCGATTCCTTCTCCAGGAAGATCCCATTCTTACTGTAAAGCCACCAGCACCCATTAGTGACTTTGTAATGAGTCAAGAATTACTGTATCGAACAGCCGAGTTGGGTACTCCAAGCAGAAGAGTTTACCAGTTAGTAATTCCACAGTCACTAGTGAACGTAGCTCTACAGCTAGTTCATGATGCACCAGGTGTTGCACACCCTGGTATGGATCGTTCTGTGAAACAAGCCAGAATGAAATACTTTTGGCCACGTATGGCAACTGACATTTCCGAGTATGTTAAGAAATGTAGTGTCTGTATGCAGCATAAAGGAAATGTCAATGGTCCTAACCCAATCCAAGTGTACCCAACCACTAGCGAACCGTGGGAAAGAGTTGCCCTTGATTTGTTAACTAATTTTAAATGTTCCCTCCAAGGCAACAAACATCTGTGTGTTATGGTAGACCATTTCACCAGATATTGTGAGTTAGTTCCTATTGCAGATAAGACTGCAGAGACAGTAGCTAGAGCGTTTAAAGAACGCATTATCTGCAGGCATACCACCCCAAAGTCCTTAGTAACAGATAATGGAGGTGAATTCTGTAATGAGATTCTTGAAAATTTGTGTACTTTATACAAGATCTCTAAATCCACCATTGTTCCTCATCATCCTGCCAGCAATGGGTTAGCCGAAAGAACAAATAAGAAAGTACTTGATGTTCTGAGAGCCACTATCAACCCCAATAGTGAAACTTGGGATGAAGTTATACCAGATGTCCAGTGTGCCATAAATTCTGCTTACAATGCTTCCATAGGTGATACTCCACATTATGCATTGTATGGTGTAGACAAGCGTTTACCCTATGAGTTGTTATATTCTACTCCGAAACCTAATTACAACCCTGATGATTTCGTAGCAACTCGTACCAGCTTAGCTCAAAGTGTTTTTAGAAGAATCCGTGAAACACTTCATAAATCAACAGCAGAATTTACAAGAGTAACAAACACTCGAGCAAAGCCATCTAAAATCAAAGTAGGTTCGAGAGTTATGCTGATTAACTTTAACAAAACGTCTGCAATGCCAAAGCTTGATCAAAAGTTTGTCGGACCTTATCGAGTTGTAGAACATATCTCTGGAAATAAGTATAAGGTTAGAGAAATTAGTACTGGCAAATACAAAGAATCGCATTTAGATCATATGAAATTAGTATGCGATGTTGAGGATATTGCTACCCAGACTAATGAGACAGACTCTGACAATCCTCCTGATCCTGTACTCTCTACCTCAGATACTCAGTCAGATACTCAACCTGAATGTCGTTACTCCTTGCGTACTCGACAAGTAATGAGAAACCCGCAAGTATCTTTTGTAGATATTCCTTCAGATCTCTCTCAGTCAAGGCATGTGTTAGCCATTGCAGAGGAATTCGATCCTCCCAGAGATGATAACCATTCTGCATATGTAAACCTTACCCTCGCAGAATTGGGTTTAAATGTACATAGTCTGTATAATTAGATGTCCGAGATGAATGAAATTGTCAACTGTGTGTTTATTATTAGCTGATCAGTTTGTCAGAAATTTTCGTGTTCACGTTCCCTCCGTATTCTGAGAATTAACAGTCTAGATTTGAGTGCACCGAATCTGCCTTTCTGTTAAACACTTCTTTGTATATAATTATTCTTCCTCAGAATCCGTAGAGTGCATGAATACAGATCGATCGATCAATTCCATCCATATTGTATAATGATTTGTTCTTATAGTTTGTAATGATTACGTTAACACCCATTACGTCAAAATCATGTTGTACCATCCATTAGTTCTAAGTTATATATGAATTTGTTATTGTATAGAATCAGCCCAGATCCGCCTGCCTGTTCAGCCTATAGTATAGTAGTGTATGTCGGGACGACATACGTAACATGACCGAGCTGTCAGCATAGTTGCTGATCCCTGTATTCCCAGTATTATATAGCATAGCATATTAGTATCATCCCTGTGCTTTAGACACGAGATCCCTCGTAGGCCTTTGGCTTTGTGTGACGTCATGGGATACACATGGGCAGTGATCCCTCTGTCCCGTCCTCACTCGGCGGCAGACCTACAGGCGTAGACAGGCAAGGCACTGGGCTCCATCTCCTCATCTCAGTCTGACAATACACCTACCATCCTACAAGTGTGTCTACCTTATCCTACGATATCTCCATTTAAGAACCCTTACGATACATGGTGAATAATTATAACACTATTTAAGAAAAGTGTTCTTGTCACTGTTCACAACTGACAGGCAATGACATAGGTCAACTGCATTAAATATTAATATAACATTAAACAACGATTACATTAATAATGTACTGATGTACGTTACAGAGGGGGAGAAGCGGGGGATGAAACGTATAAGAATATTTCGTTACATATCTCGTATAAGACATGTTTCTTAAATCGACCCTGGTGCCACGCCAGGTCTTGGTTGTCATCAGGGATTCCCTCACCATTCGTCACTCTCTGGTACATTAAAGAAGCACCAGCACAACTATAATCAAGCCACGGGAAGAGTTCCCTTCTTACCTACGAGGCTTCCTGTCGGGCCAGGGGTCCAATACCAAGGCTTCCTGCCGTGTCAAGGATCCAACACCGAGGTGTAGAGGCTTCATACCGAGCCAGGGGTCCAAAACAGAGGTGTAGAGGTTTCTTACTGGGTCAAGGGTCCAACACCGAGGTGTAGAGGCTTTCTGCCGGGCTAGGGATACAGTACGGTGGTGTCGAGGCTTCCTGCTAGAAAAGTGGTCCAACACGGAGGAATCGAGGCTTCCTGATAGGCCAGGAGTCCAATGCGGCGGTGTCCATTCCTCTCTGGGATTCCCCATTGCGAAGCTGCTGTGCGTCAGACCTACCTTGTACCTGTTTGTTGCTCGTACTGTTGTTTTTGATCGTTACTGTTGCCGTTAATGTTACTGCTACTTGTGTTTGTATTGTTCATGATATTTAGATATTCCTGAAGGATCACTTAAGTGGTTGTATTTTTTCTTCCTCTGAACTTTCGTATATAACTTGACAACCCCCCATTCGATCTGTTTCAACCTTTTAATGCTGGTTTATTGTACCAAGGAAGGGTTCATGCAACCCCTGGCGCATGCAGTTACCCTATAATCAAAGTTATATATCCCATTTCTTAAATTTTGTTTCACGTGATAACGAGGCAAAGCCTCTTCTGATATAATTCAAACATTCAAAAAATGTTCATCATAATTAGAAAGTTGGGGTTGTTAGTGGTGTGTGTAGGCACCATTCTGACAATTTCATGTGTAAAACAGTGTGGATTTTTAAACCCGATAAATATGAGTAAATTTCTTTTGAATGGCTTCAATATTTAATGGCTCACCTCACGGAGAGGATACTTCTATTTTCTTTTTACGTAGGTACAAATTTGTCAATATACTAAAATAGTAAAAAAAAAAAAGACTGAAATCTGTGAAAACTGGAAAATGCCTCTACTTATCGGCTTCAAACTTTTATCACTAGTGTTCTTAGTTGAACGCAGGGTTCCTGATGTTACAAAGGTCGACTTGCAAATTTTTTATTTTATTAACACATCGGCCGATTCCCACCAAGTCAGGTGGCTTCAAAAAGAACTTTCATCATTCACTCCATCAATGTGTTGCCAGAGGGGCGCGTTACACTACAGTTATAAAACTGCAAATGTTTTTATTAAATAAACTGTGATACTGACAATCATTCAATATCTCGACAAGAACTCTTCTGATCGCCTTCAAAAATATTAACGCTGATCCATTCAATAAAAATAATGTCTCATTAACCTGCACAAGTCCAAATTTGAAATTTTATTGACATTGTTCAACTTGGAACTGTTGGATTTGAAACATTTACTGAAGAATGCCTTTTCTGATAGGATTCAAACACTAATAACTGCTGTATCTTAACTGGAAGTATTTTTGCATTGAATTTAGGTAGTGTAGATGCAATTTTACCAATTTTATTGAATTTTTTTTTATCAAATTGGACTTATTTATTAAGCACAAAATCATTTGTTTTATTTTAAGATTGCAGATAATTTTAAATAGAACAGAACTGAAATGAAAACTGAGAAATATTGAAAACTCGAGTGCTATCTCCTTTTAAAATTTCACTAGTTTAGTGAACTTTAAATACCATATTATCGTGCGCTATTATAACAGAGTCGGTCATATTATTAGGTAGTATTCTGTTTTCCGCTAAGTTCCTTCACAGCTTTCATTTATAACTGAACGCTTGATCCGAACGGCTTTCAAATTTATACTCATGTCAACTATGAATAGGAAAAGGTACATGCAACAACTGGCAAGTGCCGGCGCCGGCGCCCTCTGCTTAGTTTTGTATAGATCATTCCCGAAATTGGTTTCCATGTGATAACTTTAGAAAGCCACTACTGCCCAGCTTCAAAATTTCAACACTGGTGTACGTTACTGAGAAGACTGGTACTGTTAAGAGTGTCTGGGATGCCACTTTCCCACTTTTATTTTGCATTAAGTAACTGGGATATACCTTCTCAAAAGAGTGTACCTTGATGTTGGTAGGGGCTCTTGATCCAAGGAACTGGACTTTCCTTCCGTTTCTTGGATCGATTATGAAAATCTTCGGTTCCCCAGGCGCTATATGGACCATACGGTTGTAGCATTTTTCCCTAGTAAAAAAAAATTCTGAATGTCATATTTTGAAACATTATACTTCTTTGGATTTAAGCTGTATAGATGAAAATTTTGCTGGATTTTGTGTAATAACTGAAGAACGCTGCTTCTGATCGGCTTCAAATTTTTAGTGCTGGCGTGTTTTCCTCAAAGGAAACCTTCCCTGATTTTAGGTTGTGAAAATTTTTACGTGCTCATTTTACTAAAAATTTATTTCCATGAAATAACTCTAGGATGTAAGTTAAATCAACAGAACACACATTTTTATGTACCCATAACTTATTTGAATCTTAAATACTGGTCATTCTTCACTAGAAAAAAGTCTGGATTGATTTTCCCCTGGGTAGGTCCAAATTTACCTTTTTGGTAGTGATAAGAGTTCACGGAGAAACTCTTAAATCTGACGAAGTTCATCTCAAGTACTGAATTTTATCACGACACACTAGAGACTAGAGAGTTTCTCTGCAAACACTTCAGCTTTACCATATCTGACACCATTTACGTCAAACCACAACGTTCAGGGGGAAAACACACACGCTCTCAAGTAGTACGATATAATACCTTCACCCCCTGTTAAATGTTTTACTCTCGGATAATTATACGTAAATATTGGTTAAAATACGTTTATCTAACCCAACCTAACCTATTCAAATCGAGAATAACAAATGCTAAACTTCCGTTGTATTTTTGATCGAACGCCAATTCGGAGGCGAACTGATGACGAAGGCTGAAGGCAAAGTGCTTGTATAATTGAGTAGGAGAAAGAAAAAAGTTATTGGCACCTGTTTGTTGAGAAGAAGAAAAAGTTGTCTTCTGGTAGTACATGTCATGGCATAAACTGCGTTTCCATGTACCTTCCTTGTGTCTGTATGTGTATATTACTTTCGTTTTTTGTAAATGTATATGTCAGTAGTAAATGTATATTAGTTATGTCTCCGCATGCGTGTGTGTGTGGGGAGGGGGAAACGAAGGGATGGGGACGGTGCTATTGGTCCTGATAGTTGGGTGACAACCCGGTGCTGCTGTTCTCTGAGTGACTCGTACATTACGTTAATTTATTTACCCCAAAGATGATAGACAAAATAACTAAAAATTGTAAACTTATGACAAGTGGGGCCTTCTCATGTGTTTTATATGAATAATAAAAATAGCAATATCGCGGTTGGATCAATTTCCAAATTATTCACTTTAGACGACGTTCTGTTACGTCCTGATAATAGCCCAGGAAGTACCGAAACGGTTTGTAAATTGTCTTATTTACAACCTATCGACTAAATGAGGGTCATTAAGGCTCAATGTAACCTACCCACCACAAGCCAAGAATACATTAACCCCTAAAATAGGAAGAAAGTAAATGCTCAGCATATATACAATAACAGACATACATCTCTCGGTGGATATAATCTTGAACCACTATGTGACTAAAGTTTCCTCTCCACGCTGTTATTTGTGAGGTGTCATACAAGTTTTCCTCTCACATTCCACAAGTTCTATATATAAGTTTGTTAATCCTGCAGCGTCTATGATATAGTGTAGAACTTTCTCAATTAATTTTATTTGCTGTGTAAGGCTTACTTCTGCTACTTAATACACTGTGATATGTCTCTTGATGTGTGTAGTGAGTTTCACCATGGTTGCCTAGCGATTATTAGATGGAGAAGCAAGCATACAGAAAACTGAGGTCGGAGATACTGACAGGAAGAGGTAGGTAGGTAGTGGCGGGAATGAGGGCAGGTACTGACTGATTCACCATGTATAAAACAAGCAAGCGATACCCAAGTCTTAGTCACCTCCCCTTCGAGAAGAAATACGCACAAGGCCTCTTCTCTTATTTTGGTGGCACAGGCACTGTAAGGCACTCCACATGTCACCGTCAAGCACTATGGCAATACGAAATCCGAGTGGCCATGTTAGGCATGCCGGCACGATGGTGGACCTGTCATGCACCCCATAAAAAACGATGCCTCCAGCCAACACACTATTATTCATAATTCTCACCCACAGTATCATTAGTTACGGTTCCATAGATCACCGTCCTTGCGCCCCATCTTCGACTAGGCCTCCTATAAACAAATGAAGGAAATATTACTAGAAAAAACATTTAAGAAATGCAGGAAAGTAAAACTAAACATAAAAAAATGCAAACTGATGTGTCTAAGACTGACATGTCATGTTAAATGTTCGTAAGATAAAGAAAACATCAGCAAGCCTGCCAGAGTGTAGAATATTTAACAAGCTTCCGTTTGACACTAGATGGTAATATCAGTCTGGATGACTGCTAGCAGTCTACCATCACGTGGTGCGTGGAGAAAACTGGGGACGCACAAGGCGTCCTCGTTTGATCCGGAGAAGTGGAAGGTAGTTCCAATTCCTCGGAAAATGAGCCCAATACTGGGCATCAACGCACCTTTCCCTGAATTAAGTGCATCAGTGCCAGCGGGTGAAGTAGCGCACTGTGTAGCTATGGCAATCTTACACTGAGGGTGACGATCTGTATACACGATATAGTTGTAGTAATGATTCATACCGTGGATAATGACCTGTCCACAAAGTGACACTATAGTAATGACTCGCACAATGGGTGATGACTTGTCCACACGGTATTAATGATTTATATTACCATAACTGATGGCCTGTCCATTGGGAGAAGAGTTCATTTCCCTGGCACCATCCCTCTTTTACACAGCTGGAGCAGTCCTTGGCTGGCTAGTGGGTAAACTAGATTCCTAGCGAGCCATCTATAGTAAACTAGATTCTTAGCGAGTCATCTATGGTAAACTAGATTCTTAGCGAGTCATCTATGGTAAACTAGATTCCTAGCGAGTCATCTAACCAGGTAGCTGGTTTGATTGCTGGGAAGCTATTTTGCTTACTGCTTACCAGAAAGCTATCCCAGGTGAAGCTACTCTTGGGTAGAGCTACCCCCAAATACCTGTCAGTCATTCAATCATCCAACCAGTTAGCAAGGCAGAAAACTAGCCAACCAGTCAGTAAGTTACTGTGGTAGTCTAGCAGCAGCATCAACAA
Organism: Cherax quadricarinatus; assembly: GCF_038502225.1. Lineage (NCBI taxonomy): Eukaryota > Metazoa > Arthropoda > Malacostraca > Decapoda > Parastacidae > Cherax > Cherax quadricarinatus. Next base: position 7,001 of record NW_027199690.1, on the reverse strand, counting down.
CACAGTGGTATCGTAAATGGCATAATAGTCGGCCTCAGTCCCCTCAATCTCCTCCTTAATTAGATGCCACTGTGACGTCATTTCCGGAACTCGTTGCTACGCTACAGCTAACATTAATAACTGTATTAACGTATATTTTCCGCACTGACGGAGGCCAGGCAGGTGACGTCTTGGGAAAGAAGGGAAGGATGAGATGTAAAGGTGGAAACAGGTTGTCAGATATGAGTTGGGAGGGAGATGTGGGTGGAGACTGAGTGTGGGAGGTGGAGTAGGATGGAATGTGGGAGAGGGTGTAGGAGAAAGAAGAACGGGATGGAGGGAGGTAGAACGTGTGGAAAGTGCATGGGAGTGGAGAATGAAAGGTATGGAAGAGGGAAGAATGAGAAAGGTAAGAGCTGATTTCCGCGAGGATGAGGTATGTATATCAATGGTATACAATGCCGACAAGATGAATTAGACACATGTGCAACATCTGTAGACGTGTCGCCCTCCAGTGGCTTTATCAATAAAATACATAGACATAATCTACTTGCCTACTCCTGGCTCAACTCTTGGGCAAGATCTACTTCCACTGGGGAATTCGGCCTACCAGTGAAAATGCCTTCGTTTGCTCATCTGACTCCAGCATATAAGGGCCAGTTTTCCTGCCTGTGCTTCAGATTCTTCAAGAATACGGTGCTCATCAACTGCTTCTAGGCTGACGGAATAATTACCTCATCTTCTGTATATATTTTTAGTCTTCAGATTATGTCCATGTATTGTATTGATAAAGTCACTGGATGGTGAAACGTCTACAAAGTAGATACCCAGATGTTACACAAGTGTCTAATTAATCAGGATGAGGGGTAAAGAGGGAGAGTGTGGAGAGTGCTGATGAGTTAATCACTGAGGATGGAGGATAGACTAGTGTCAGTAGTGTAACTGTGTACTTGTGTAGTGTACTTAGATAATCCCAGCTACTTCACTGATAGGCTCCCTTGCTAGCTATGACGTCACGAAACCCATCATGTGTGAGCAGTAGGCCCACAGGCCTCCTCAGTTCATCCCTAGGCTTAGACTCGACGGCAAGGCTTCTGGGCTTCTCTAGACTCTCTTAATTATACGTCTCCAAGGCAACCCAATGTGTGTATTCCTTACTCTAATATCTCCTCACGAACCCCCACGACAAATGGTGACAGCAGTGTGGGCGTGATTTTGACGTTAACGCAGATATACGGAGATTATTTCTTCCAAGCCAGTCGGACGTTGTGCGTGACCGCGTGGAAGCAACCTACAATCAAGCAAACATCCTCCAGCCTTGTCTACAGAGCTTCTTAGTTGATTCGTGCCTTATTTGTTAACCTACTAGGAGTTGATCCGGGTTTTGCAAATTAACCCAGTCTGTAGGGGAGAGCCTAAGCCACCCAGCCTGATTAAGCAAGTCACCCAGCCTGCTTCCTTACTGCTGTGTGCATAGTTACAAGCATTCAAGCCATCCCAGCCTAGCCAGTGTCGAGGGCTTTGGGCAGCTTAACAACCCAGCTGAGAGAGAAGTAAGCCAAGCAAGATCCTCTTCGAAGTTTTTGTCTCCAAATGCTGTACCGCTATGTGCTACCAGCAAAATGCTGGTCAGTAATAATCACCATCCTTGTGGTACAATTGCGGCTTGTTAAGCCACCCAGGCTTAGTATCACGTGAATTCTTGGTGTGGAGTGCCAGCCAGTGCGCGCGGAACACCAAATCAGCTGTAGACACAGCTCATCCTACCGCTGCCAACATTAGTCGTGGGGGTTCGTATGGAGATATTGGAGTAAGGAATACACACTTGGATGGTCTTGGAGGCATATATTTAAGAGAGTCTGGAGAAGAAGCCCAGAAGCCTTGTTGTCGAGTCTAAGCCTAGTCACTTAAAACAACGGATATAGCCCCACTCCATAAAAGGTGGCAGCAAAGCATTAGCTAAGAACTATAGACCAATAGCTCTGACGTCCCACATCATAAAAATCTTTGAAAGAGTGCTAAGAAGCAGGATTGCAAATCACCTGGATTCCCAAAATCTGCACAATCCAGGGCAACATGGGTTCAGGGCAGGTCGCTCCTGCCTCTCACAACTACTGGATCACTATGACATGGCCTTGGATGCACTGGAAGAAAATCAGAATGCAGATGTAATATACACAGACTTTGCAAAAGCATTTGACAAAAGCGATCATGGCGTAATAGCCCATAAAATACGTGCTAAAGGAATAACTGGGAAAGTGGGGAGATGGATCTTCAACTTCCTAACAAATCGAATACAAAGAGTAGTGGTCAACAGAGTTAAATCGGAGGCTGCCATAGTGAAGAGCTCTGTTCCACAAGGCACAGTACTCGCCCCCATCTTATTCCTTATCCTCATATCAGACATAAACAGATATACACCACAGCACCGTATCATCCTTTGCGGATGAATGTAAGGGACCTGGGAGTAGTAATGTCTGAGGATCTCACTTTCAAGGATCACAACAGTGCCACGATCGCACGTGCAAAGAAAATGATAGGATGGATAATGAGAACTTTCAAAACGAGAGATGCCAAGCCCATGATGATCCTTTTCAAATCACTTGTTCTCTCTAGGCTGGAATACTGCTGTACATTAACATCTCCATTCAAAGCAGGTGAAATCGCAGATCTAGAGAGTGTACAGAGATCCTTTACTGCACGTATAAGTTCTGTCAAGCACCTTAACTACTGGGAACGCTTGGAAGCACTTGACTTGTACTCGTTGGAACGCAGGAGGGAGAGATATATCATAATCTACACTTGGAAAATCTTGGAAGGAATGGTCCCAAATCTGCACACAGAAATCACTCCCTACGAAAGTAAAAGACTGGGCAGGCGATGCAAAATGCCCCCAATAAAAAGTAGGGGCGCCATTGGTACACTAAGGGAAAACACCATAAGTGTCCGGGGCCCAAAACTGTTCAACAGCCTCCCATCAAGCATTAGGGGAATTGCCAATAAACCCCTGGCTGCCTTCAAGAGAGAGCTGGACAGATACCTAAAGTCAGTGCCGGATCAGCCGGGCTGTGGCTCGTACGTTGGACTGCGTGCGGCCAGCAGTAACAGCCTAGTTGATCAGGCCCTGATCCATCGGGAGGCCTGGTCATGGACCGGGCCGCGGGGGCGTTGATCCCCGGAAAAACCTCCAGGTAACCTCCTCCAGGTACTGATGAACTGAGAGGGAGGCCTGTGGCCTACTGCTCACTATTACTTCACAAAATCCATCATGTGTGAGCTGTAGGCCACATGCCTCCCTATCAGCTCATCAGTAGGCTTAGGCTCGACGGCAAGGCTTCTGGGATTCTCCAGACTCTCTTAATTATACGCCTCCAAGACAATCCAAAGTGTGTATTCCTTACTCCAATATCTCCTCACGAACCCCCACGACACAAGAGTGTGAGGAGAGTGCTGAGTGGTAGTTACTGGAGATGGAGGATAGATAAGTGTGGGGAGTACTGAGTGGGTAGTTACTGAGGTTGGTGGATAGAAAAGAGCGTGTGAGGAGTGCTGAGTGGGTAGTTACTGAGAATGGGGGATAGACAAGAACGTGCGGGGAGTGCTGCGTGGGTAGTTACTGAGGATGGGGATAGACAGAGCGTGCAGGGAGTGCTGAGTAGGTAGTTACTGAGGTTAGGGGATAGAAAAGAGCGTGTGAGGAGTGCTGATTGGGAGTTACTGAGGTTGGGGGATAGACTATAGAGTGCAGGAAGTGCTGAGGGATCCGTCACTATGGAGACAGATAACGCTCTAGAGGTAAAACATCAATACATGGAAATATGCGTGTGGATCATTTTAATACAAAGATGAAGAAAAGACTAAAAAGATCAGAGAAAAACAAAATACATCGGCACATAAAATAATTAAGAACACAGCCAAACATTTATGCATATAACGAAATACATCTCCCCATTGGTGTAAGATAAGTAATATTCAGTAGGCTCTCTTGGGCGATTTTTTTTTTTTTTGCAAATACAAGTGAAAAATTAATCAAAAATTTATCAACACGTACTATGAAGGCCTTTCACATGATATTCAATATTGAATGTATTTTTTCATCTGAATTCATAAAACATTGCACTATGTAGAGGAGTTTGATAAGATAATCCATAATAGCCACTGATGAATACACACTAGAATAAACTAAATAAACAACAGGCTTGTAAGTTAACTGACAGCACTCTCGGCGGCATAATAAGGTATAATTAACAGCACTCTCAGCGGCATAATAAGGTATAGCTGATAACACTCTCAGTTTCGTAATAAAGAATAACTGACGGCACTCTTAGCGGCATTAAAAGCTTTGATGGTATGAAGCTCAGAGAAGGTGGAGCAAATAGAAAGAAAATAGAAGAGAGAGCAACAGGGGGACTGGGAGGAAATTAAATGATGGCAGAGTGAAGTAGGGAGAGAAGAGGAAATGAAACGGAGGGGAGAGAGAGAGAGCGGTAAATGTGCTGCTGCTAAGAGGAGCAGGACTATGATGATGCACACTGATGCTGAGATGGTAAGGAGAGGAAAGGTGAGGAACTGGAAAGATTGTAATAATGTTGGTAGAATTACTGACAATATGTTAGCCTTGACAAAGCTGCTGGAGAGCAAAACGTTGCCACCATAAAATGTCGCATTAGCTGCACATGTGTCCTTTTACCTAACAACTGGAAAGATGGGAGGATTGCAAAGGCTAAGGAACTGGAACGGCGAGGGACTTTTAAGAAACCTTGACTGGAAAAACGAGGGGACTGGAAACGTGAGAAACTAGAAAGACGAAAGACCGGAAGGCACCGAAAGGACACTAAAAAAGTTCTTTATTTGGAACAACAGAATGAGTTACGCGAGATACTAAGCGCTACAACACAAACTTAGCTCTACTCATGTAGCTACAACAACGAAGGTAAAATACGAACTTAGCTCTACTTCTGCAGAGCTAAAGATTGTACAACACTTGCTTAGCTCTATACCTATAGCTACAATAACAAAGATGGCAACAGGAACTTAGGTCTAATCCTGTAGCGACAATAAAGATGGTACACTTGCTTGGCTCTACTTATGTAGCTATAAATAAGTAATTTATCAAGCAATACTCTACAGTTGGCACACGAGCGATATTAGTGCACACTTCATCATCACCAAATAAACAAGGGGTGTGTCTTTGCCTTACAAGGCTCGCACAATTAGCAGTGGGCGAGACCTCCCAGCAGAGCTACTAACTCACCAAGATTAACAAGGACCCACTTACCATACTAATGAACAGCCATCAAGGGACCGCGGACCACTGCTGCCACTCCTTCAGCTTGACTCTCCACCCAGGGTGATCTTCCCAGATGTCTCACTCACAGCTTGACTATCTAATCCAAGAAGCTCAAGCCGTAGCATACGACTTTTCTTCGGTAAGTTTCATAACAGATACAAGAATTCAAGAAGTTCAATCATACATGTAAAATGTATAACTCAATTAATCACATATTTCAGCCCAAAATAGCAAAATAAAGCAAATACCATTCTCAATAACCTCCCAATTTTGCATAAAAGAATAATGAATTCCTTCCCATGAGCTACTAATAATGAAATAATCAAATAATCTTCTCAGAATGCACATTTAACGAGATAAAAAATAAGAACACTTATAATATCTGAAAAGATTGGGGAGGGGAAGGACTGGAATAGGAAAGAACAATGAAAAAGATAATGTGTGAACAGGAATAGAGAAGTGAGAAAGGTAAAGTGACCTGAGCACTTGTGGTGAGTTATCAGGGACCGGTTTTGGTCACAGTAACAAGTGGTCAATTGCAACCAGTGATGTATTAGGAGCCCATGAGCAACCCGTCCACCACGCGTTTTACTGTCCGTGTGAAAATGCATGCCACACGTCTTTGAAAATTTCGTAATTGTCTTATAAACAAAATTACAGGTTAATACAAGTTTACATAACTAAACACAAACCTCAGTGAGAATACGGTAATGAATATTTTACGGAAACTTCATTCATGCAGAAATGCAACGCATGGCAATACGTGCGAAACTGGGCGTCCTAACTGAAGGATAGTTTGCTAACAGATACGCCAGGATTTATCAACAATATATATATATATATATATATATATATATATATATATATATATATATACTAAATTTTACATCAACAATGAGATGAACGAAAATACATACAAAACAGCGTAGGCCCTTATTGTATCAACGTTTCGCTCAACGAAACTTAGTTATAAAGGTTAATGCTCTTTTGTGTTTCTTTTCAACGATTTGTAGGTTCAAGGCTTTTACCGATAATGATATTATAGCTCACACAGTAGCCTCAAAACCATGTTCTACTCACAAATCTAGAGCTTTCCCAATGGTGTCTCTAAACACAAGTTGCCAGCAGTTACCCTTCCCAGGAGCGCACACCATCCGTGTAGAAGCCTCTTCAAATTTAGTCACTAAACAACCTTAACTCTGTAAAGACTTTTGAGGAATATTCAACTCTTAACCACAAGTCTGTAAAACGGTTTTGAAAAGTCTTATTAACCACAAGGATGTGAAAGTTTTTGAAGTGGTGTCTTGAATAAACTGGATACAATTTTAGTTAATGTAGCTCCATCTTGTGTGGAAAATACACGATGCAGAACAAGCCGTCGTGAGGACAATGTTTCACTGTATGAAAAGTTTTTTATGACTTGATAAAGCTCTACACAGTGAAACAGTGTCCCAATAAAAGCCAGTCCTGCAACGTGTCTTTTGTTCACTACTGTCATCAGTAGCTTCATCCTCAGCCTCTGGTTGCATGTACTGACCCTCGTAACTACTGATTTCTCCTCTCGTTCTACTCTTATATTTTCTGGCTCCCTTCGCTACGCACTTGTGTGTGACTAGTTAATTGTTCAAGTCAGACCGAAACGTCGTCGGTTTCATTCTCCTACGTGCGAGGTATATATGTAATATTTACCCATTGTGTTTTTTCCTAATTAAACAACTTTGGTATTATCACT
>NW_027199689.1:0-29255 GCF_038502225.1 Cherax quadricarinatus | reverse complement strand
TGGCTCTTGTCAGTTTTGTTTAGTAGATGTTTTGTTTGCTCAATGAAATTCATGATTTCGATAAAGATGTGGACAAACAATCCAAATGTAAAATAAAATTGTATAAAAAATAACGTCGTTAATTGTAACAGCGTGTGTAAGAAATAAAGGTTTGTAGTAAATTTTCCATAAAGTGCACACCCTGCACTCTGTGTTGTGGTTGTGAATCAAGCAGCAGGTGACGAGTGGCGCATGAAACATAAGATGGGGGGAGATTAAGTTTATGGTAAATGGTTATAATCATAACCTTAAGTTTTTTTTTCTGCAGTGAACAGTTTAACCAGCGGAAGGCCTCGGTCAGATGACCAAGGGCTCCAGCAGTGGGTCATCATATGAGTGAGACCCTCGTCAGGAAAACTTGTCCTGTTTCCTGGATGAATAAATCCATATTTGTCATCATTTTCTTACTGGGTGACTAAAAACTATGAATAGTTTGGTGTTTGTAGTTGGGTATATGCGCATTGCCCTTCTCTATGTTTTCTGAATTATACTATTTACTTCATCTAGTGTTCAAGTGAATAGGTGAATCTATGAAGCTTCATATGATGTGTTAAGATGTAGCTGGATATTGTAGCGAAATTAAAGCTTTGTGATGCCTGGGTATCAGCCGCAAGTAATGTGGTGGTGAGCGTAGAGTATTATTATGTGTGAGGAAGAGGACCTCTGTTCCTTTGTTGATGTTGGAGAGAAGTGTTGGCGGGTTTCCACTTCCAGCACCACACTGATAATACAAGCACCACTATTTCCAGCACCTCCACTGCACCTATACAACCACCACTGCTTACAACATTATCATTACTGCTAATACAACCACCACTACTTCCAGCACCATCACTACTGCTAATTCAGCTACTACCACCACCACCACCACTACTGTCAATTCCATGGAGATAAACGATATAAAATACCAACACAATGGAGAAAGTACACAAAAAATGCAGTATAATGCGAAACTTAGTAAGTAAAGCAACGAACTACGATGCATTTCTGTCTAATTTTTCACTGTCAGTCTCAACAATAGTTACTTCCAACAACAGTTACTTCCAACAATAGTTACTTCCAACAATAGCTACTTCCAACAATAGCTACTTCCAACAATAGCTACTTCCAACAATAGCTACTTCCAACAATAGCTACTTCCAACAATAGCTACTTCCAACAATAGCTACTTCCAACAATAGCTACTTCCAACAATAGCTACTTCCAACAATAGCTACTTCCAACAATAGCTACTTCCAACAATAGTTACTTCCAACAATAGTTACTTCCAACAACAGTTACTTCCAACAACAGTTACTTCCAACAACAGTTACTTCCAACAACAGTTACTTCCAACAATACTTCTAACAAAAGTTACTTCCAACAATAGTTACTTCCAATTCCTTCTCTCAACACTTCCAACACTAATTACATCCAACACTAGTTACATCCAACACTAGTTACATCCAACATTAGTTACATCCAACACTAGTTGGGGTGGGGGATGCTGTGGGAGTGGAGTTTGTGATGAGAGGGGTGGGGGGCAAAGGGTACAGTGTGTGGGTTTTGGTTTAGATTGATTAGTTGTATTGTGATTGTCGTGGTTGGGGTCGTTCTGTGGGTGGTTCTGAAGGAGGATGTGTTTGCTCTTCCTCCTGAATCTGCTTCTGTTTATCTCCGTCATTGCCCCTCGTTCCTCCTTGCGTCCTTGTACCATCTCTTTCAGTTTTTGCCTTTCTTGCATTCTTTCTCGATCGAGGTACACTTTCAGGTACATCGGTATGTCCTTCATTCGTGCTTTCTCCAGCAGGATCCTGTTTCGAGCTGATTCTGCCTTGAAAATCACTTTGATAGGCCGTATTTTTCCTCTTCCAAACTACCTAGTTCTCAGAAAACTTTTCAGCTGGGTCATGTCGCCTGGTTGTGGTTGTAGGGGTCGATTCACAGCTCCTGGCCCCACCTCTACACTGGCCACTACTCTTGTCATTCTTCCCGCTCCATGAGCTTTATCATACCTCTTCTTAAAGCTATGTATGGATTCTGCCTCCATTACATCACTTCCCAGACTATTCCACTTCCTGACAACTCTGTGACTGAAGAAATAATTCGTAACATCCCTGTGGTTCATCTGAGTCTTCAACTTCCAATTGTGACCCCTTGTTGCTATGTCCCATCTCTGGAACATCCTGTCTTTGTCCGTCTTGTCGATTTCTCTTAGTATTTTATATGTCGTTATCATATTTCCCCTACCTCTCCTGTATTCCAGTGTCGTCAAGTCGATTTCCCTTAACCTCTCTTCGTAGGACATACCCCTTTGCTCCGGGAGTAGCCTTGTTGTAAACCTTTGTAATTTTTCTAGTTTCCTTACATGCGTGGCTAGGTGAGGGTTCCAAATTGGCTCTGCATACTCCAATATGGGCCTAACGTACACAGTGTACAGGGTCCTGAACGATTCCTTTTTAAGATGTAGATGTCGGAATGCTGTTCTTAGGTTTGCCAGGCGCCCGTATGCTGCAGCAGCTATTTGGTTGATGTGCGCCTCAGGAGATGTGCCCAGTGTTATACTCACCCCAAGATCGTTTTCCTTGAGTGAGGTTTGTAGGCTCTGCCCCTCTAGACTGTACTCCGTCTGTGGTCTACTTGGCCCTTCCCACGATCTTCATGACTTTGCATTTGGCGGTGTTAAATTCAAGGAACGAGTTGTTGGACAAGGTTTGTAGCCTGTCCATTAACTTATCTGCAAACAGGGACACTTCTGAGTCTATCCTTTCCGGTATGTCATTGTGTGTGTGTGTGTGTGTGTGTGTGTGTGTGTGTGTGTGTGTGTGTGTGTGTGTGTGTGTGTGTGTGTGTGTGTGTGTGTATATATGTGCGCGCGCGTGTATGAATGTGTGTGTGTGTATGAATGGATGTGTGTGTGTATGAATGGATGTGTGTGTATGAATGGATGTGTGTGTGTATGAATGTGGGTGCGTGCGTGCGCGCGCGTGTATGAATGGGTGTGTGTGTGTGTACTCACCTAGTTGAGGTTGCAGGGGTCGAGTCCTAGCTCCTGGCCCCGCCTCTTCACTGGTCGCTACTAGGTCACTCTCCCTGAACCGTGAGCTTTATCATACCTCTGCTTAAAGCTATGTATGGATCCTGCCTCCACTACATCGCTTCCAAAACTATTCCACTTCCTGACTACTCTGTGACTGAGGAAATATCCCTGTATGTATAATGTTCCCCTTGCTGTGTCAAGTCTTTGTCCACCATACTCAGTCGTAATAAAGTTGGTAGAATTACCGACAATGTAAAGCACAAGGCAACTAATGTCCAACAATCAAGCCATTGTATGTATGTATAATGTTCGATAGTCCTGGCACCCCAATCTTGCGATGACCCGTCTGGCTCCCGATGGAGAAAGGTTTCCACAATGATGCGACGCATGCCGCTCAAGCGCCCCTCTGGTCAGTTCAACTGGTGCATCTCATAAGCGACACCATATGTAACTATGGACACTAGCGAGGAGGAGGATATGTCATTATCACAGGTAACAGCTTGTCTGGTTCGTTGACCCCATGGTACACTAGTGTGGCCGCAGTCATCTCTGGGTCCTCTTCGGGAGGGAATATCACCCCTAGTTGCCTGCGGAGTGTCTCAGTAGCTTCGCGCTCTAGAAGATAGTGTGTTAGGGGCCGCTGGACAACGTGCTGACAGTACTGGCACATCTCCTCAGCCTTGTCTACCATCATCTTGGCTGTGGGAAAGCCCAAACGAAGCCGATGGATGGCGGTACACTGCGCTCTGGACCAGCTTCTATCATATGGAGGGGGTTCTCCCTGAGTCGCTGCTCGGTACCACTGTTGAGATGGGGTGTCACCTAAGACCTCCCCCATAAGTTTCGTGGCTCTGGCAGCCACCAGTTTGGTCTGTCGTAGGCTGATTGGGGCAGTAATCCCAACATGTGGATAGTCTGTTGCTGCCTTGGCTGCATCATCTGCCGCCTCATTTCCCCGGATGCCAGCATGGCTGGGGATCCAGTTCAATGTCGATCTATTACCCTGAACTTCTAAGGCTGTCATTATGCTCAGGATCGATGTGATGAGGTGAACATTATCCTGTGGTTGAGGATGGGAGAGGGCATTGATTGCAGAGGTGGAATCAACATGTATGACAGGTCGGAGTCGATGTCGTAGGGCATGTGACAATGCCTCCTGAATCGCCACCAGCTCAGCTTGAAGGATCGTGCAGTGGTCAGGGAGTCGCCAGCCTTGTGTGTGACCATTGTGTTACAGTCCAGCTGCTGCTATCTTCCTGTCAGGGTCGACAGAACCATCTGTGAAATACACTGCACATGTGCCTCCCTCTGCCAGTGCCATGCTTGTCTCAGCATGATTGCTGAGGGTGTCTTGACTGAAGAGACACTTATAGATGGGTAGCTGCATAATGAAAACATCGGCTGGATCTGGGCGCCAGGGAGGTGGTGGATGGTACCCAGCAACAGGAAGGTCACAACTCTTCTCACAGAGCAGCTGTACAGGCAGCAGCTTCCGCCCAGCAGCACAAAACGAACGAATCCAGGAGTACTCCGTGAAGTGTGGGATCTTGTGACATGGTTGTTAATATCCGTCTCCTTAGTGGGGTACCTTGCTGCCGGTGCAGAATCGTGGCCACTTTGCAGGCGTTTATGTATCTTACTCTGTCAGCCAAGGAAGGAAGCCGGGCCTCAGATCTGAGACATACTGTGTTGGTCCAGATGGGGGCACCAAGCATAGTTCTTATCGCCTGGTTTTGTACGACCTCCACCCTTTGCCTGCTCTGCGGGAAGAGATGAGCTAAAGCCGGTGCACCGTAGTCAATGAGCGAGCGTATAGCTTGTATATAGTACAAGCGAAGTACATCTTTGCTTGCCCCTGCACGGTGCCTCGTCATGGCTCTCATGGCGTTGAGTCTGAGTAGAGCACGTGACCTGACATACTCGGCCTGTTTCTGAAAGGTCAGCTTTTTATCAATGTAGATTCCCAAGTACAGGTAGGAGCCTGTCCACTCAAGTTCTATATCCTGAATACGTAATCTATTCACAGGATCTGGTCCCTTGAACATCATTGCAAGAGATTTCTCGGCCGAGATCTTGAGGCCTAGTTCCTTGCAAGACTGCGTAATTAGGTCCAAAGCTCTCTGAGCCTGTCGTTCTAAATTGCCTTTCCCATTCACTACGAGTGCAAGATCATCAGCATAGCTGAGGAGCTGTGTACCACTATGAAAGGGAAGGCTCACAAGTTCCTGCATAAGGATGTTAAACAGTGTAGGACTGAGCACACCTCCTTGTGGCGTACCGTTTTCCAGGGTTTTAAAGGAAGAGTAGTGTCCCTGAAAGCTGACACAGGCCTGCCTGCCCCTAAGGTAGGACTCTATCCAGGCCAGGAGGCGTCCTTTGATTCCCTTCCGAGCTAGTATTGCCAGAATTGCTGTGGGGCTGGCTAGCTCAAATGCCTTCTCAAGGTCGAGGTAGACGACAATACTAGGTTTTTTGTTACTATCAGCAATCTGGCTTAGTAGAGTGGTTATGCACTCTGCTGTACCCACTCCTTTGGTGAAGAAAAATATGTGATGATGAGAGGGTCCAAGTTTCCATAGTAGGCGGTTTAACACCATCCTCTCAGCAGTCTTGGCTAAGCAGCTGGTCAGCGATATGGGTCTCATACTGCCTGGGTCCTTGGGCTTTGGAATTGGTACGATTGTAGCTTTCTTCCAAGCTGCTGGGAGTGTCCTGGCCCTCCACGACTTGTTAATGACGTCTAGTATGGCCTCCCATCCACTCTGCCCAGCCCGTGCAATCATGGAGTACGTCACACCATCGATGCCCGGGGCAGTGTCACCTGTGTTCTTAATGGCACGTCGGAGTTCCAAGTCCGTGAGGTCTACATCAGTCACATCTTCCGACTCACATGCAGCTTGTATCGTTAGCTGGCGCTGTGGCAGAAGATCCGTCTGTATATTCCGGATGTCCTGTGGGAGCTGAGTGGAGGCTCCCCTGGAAGTGAAAAGCTCCACTAGTTGAACCCGCGGTCTCTGCTTCCACTGGGATAGCTGGAGATTCGTCTGTAAAAACTTGCATGTGCTGGTGGCCTCGGCTTGCTCTTGCCAGTTGCTATGTTGAGCTTGCCCCATATCTCAGATAAGGAGGTGTGATGCCCGAATGTTGAGCACCACTCCAGCCATTTCTCAGTTTTTATTCTGAGAAAGATTCTGCGGGCATGCTGCACAATGGCTCTCAGAGTATTCCTGTTCTCTGCCGTAGGGTTACGCCTGTATAGCTTCCTAAAAGAGTTGATGCGGTGGTTCTGTTCTCGCACCTCGTCGTTGTAGAACCACCAGTCTCTTTTGTGAGTGCGTCCTGCGGACTTCTTTGGAATTGCGCACTCTGCTGCCTGGATGAGAACAGTGATTAGCTCCTGTTCAGCCGTATCACAGTCTTCAGATAAAGAGTATGTGGACCACCAGTCATGAAGATAATCCTGGAACACCTTCCATTTGGCCCTCTTTACGTCCCATCTAGAAGGCAGCACAACTGTGGGAGGCCTGTTGATGTTGAAGGTGGTGATCACTGCAAAGTGGTCACTGACAAGGTGAGGATGAGTTTCCCATGTGGCTCCTGCTGCGATTTGTCTTGACCCAAAGGTAAGGTCGAGGCAGCTACCCAACAGGTGTGTGGGGTCTCCATTGTTTAGCAACTTTACCTCTGGAATATCGTGTAGGAGCATTGCTATGTGTCTGCCAGCAGCATTGGTTGCTGAGTGAGAGTGCAGCATTGGGTGATGTGCGTTGAAATCTCCACCAACAATAATACACTCAGTGCGTGCTAGTGCGAGGAGCTCTGCAATGTCGAGGGTGTGTCTTGGGTTCTTGTAGATGTTATAGATGGTAATGGGCGCCCCAGGTATGTGCACAAGGATGGCCTGTACCTCGACATCCTCCCCACAGTCCAAAGGGTTGGCTATAACCTCGTGAGGTATTGTATTGGATACAAATACAGCTGTGCCTCTGCAGTGAACGCCCGGGTCCGTGTGCCGAAAATACCCAGCAAAACCGGGTAGTCTTGGGCACATAGTCGGGACAGTAAGAGTTTCTTGTAGCAAGACGATGTCAACCCGATCCCGAATTACTGCCTCCAGCAAGAGGTGCTGTTTGCTCCTTAGGCCCTGAATGTTCCATTGTAGAACCTTGAGGGTGTGATTTGGTACCGAGGTTATTCCGTCGCTGTTATTTCCTGAGCTGGAGACTGAGTCCTGCTCGCTCTGAGAACCTGCAAATTCATGGCATCCACTGTCTCCTCCTCGGTCAGCAAGCACACTCTCAGGAGCGTATTGACCATCTGCCGGAATGTGCTCTGTTGTTCCGTGGAGTTGATTGTGTTGCAAATAAGATCCGTGAACACCTTGATGAGTGCTACGAGATCCTCCGTGGTGAGAGCCTGATTTGGGGTTGGGTTCGAAACAGTGGATATTATCTGGGCTGTTGTGGTCTGTAGGGACTGCTGAGGGTTGGATTTCTTTATTGTATGCACCGTGGTCTGTTGCTGTTGGGTAGCCGGGATCTGCTGGTGAGGTGCCAGTTGAGTCTGCAAAGCGCCTGTGCCGGGTAAGGAGTGCCTGCGTTGTTGTGCTATGGCCGGTGGGGGCTCGTTTAGTGCCACCTGCTGATCGCATTGACCAGATGCACCCTGTTGACGCCTCCTGTTCCTCTTGTTTCTGTTTCTTCGTTGAGGTAGGGGTGCAGGAGGTTCTTGACCTTGACGCCTGGTTGAGACTTCGAGGGTTGGGAATTCTTGGGCATTGACTTGGGTTAGCTGCTGAGAGATCTGCGGTATGGCAGCGTTCTCTGCACCCATCGTCTGCTGAGAGTGATGTTCCGTCGTAGCCTGTTGCCGAGTTCTTGGCGTCTTCCAGACTCCTTGAATTCTGGCGAGCCTCTCGGGGCATCGAGGATTCCAGGCATGATGTTTCTGCCTGCAGTTTGGGCATTGTGGAGTGGGTTGCGATGCATTTTTCAGCTTGGTGATGCATTCCTCGGTAGGGTGGTGCTGGCTGCAGACACCGCAGATTGCTCTGTTCGGACAGAGTGCACCCAGGTGTCCATAACGCTGACACTTGAAACAGCGAACTGGTTCTGCTGTGAAGGTCCTGACATCGTACTTGCCCCAAGAACCGAGGTCCAGCTGGGATGGCAGTGGTCCTACATGCTGAATGAGGACCTGTCGGGTTGGTGCGTTGCCTGCCGTCTTTGCCTTGAGACGTTGAGCTGACACCACACTGGGGTGAGCTGCTACTGCCTCGATGGGCATCATCAGCGGGTATCGCATCACTACACCCTTGGTGATTTTCTGCCGAGAGTCCAGTTCCTCCAGGGTGAATGAGCGATCTGTCTCCATGACTCTTTTCAAGGTGGTATACATTTCCTTGTTGAGAGGAGTCAATATTGGTTCTCCCCTCAAGTTGAACCATATCTTGAACTTCAGGTTGTGTCGTGATTCCAGGTATAAAACAACGCCATAGTGGGTTCTGTGGTCCCCGTAAGACTTCACCTTGAATTTGCCAGGTCGGTTGAGCTGGTTTGCCTGCTCCTTGGACGGACGGCGCTTCTTCTTGTTGTCCACAGTGTTCCATCCCTCTTGGTTTTCGGGGGTTGGGGTGTTTATTTCCTCCCCTGTTTCCATTGTCGCTGGCTCCATGGTTGGAACTGTCAGATCTGCTACAATGTGAGCAGGATCTTCCTCTTCCTCTCGCAACTTCTTCGCTAGAATTGCGCCCCACATTTCCAAATCCGAGTCCTCCGTCGTGTTCATGGAGCATCGTGGCCTCTTCTTTTCGCCAGAAGCCATGCGCCTATCTTGTGATAGGGTAGTGAACTCCGTGAACTGAGTGTGTGAGTGTGTGTACTATGTACAAACAATACATGGACACAGAGGGTATATAAAGGCTCGAGTGAGGTGCAATACTAGTGAGGTACCATTTCGATGTTCACTAGTGGTAGTGGTAGTAGTGGTAGTGGTGGTGGTAGTAGTAGTAGTAGTAGTAGTAGTAGTAGTAGTAGTAGCAGTGACAAAAGTAATACAATATGGTAGAGCAATTAATTCGTACACAAGTAAAAGGATATAAAAGCTATTACTTGGGTAACATAAAAATAGGTTGGACAAATATAGACTGGAAAGAGGCAGCTTTTTTCAGTGTTCACTCTCTGTAATGTGCTTTGCGTAGTATAACAGGAGAGACTATGTGATGGCAGGGTTTACTGTTTTCAGGAGGATTCTTGCTGAGACTTCGGAGATGGTGAAGCTGCCGTTGTTTTGTTTAATTGCATTCGAAACAGCGATCAGTGCTGATTCGAGGCACTTGCGTCTGCGGAAATTAGTTTCTTTGATCACTAATTGGGCGTCTCTGAATTTCATGAGATGATTGGTGGAATTTCGGTGTTGTACACAGGCGTTGTTCAAGTTATCGTTCCTACATACGTAAATGTGTTCATTGAGGCGGGTGTCGAGGTTCCTTGCTGTTTCACCTACGTAAATCTTGTCACAGCCTCCACAGGGTATAGTGTAAACTCCTGCATTGACTGGTTCGTGGTGCTTGGATTTTGTTTCTTGACGAGGAATGTACATACATTCACCAAACATTCACTGAGTTACATTTTTCTTCTTTTTTCATCAAAGACTGCAAGAAAAGAGCTCTTCAGATCACTAATTCTCCACGCATCAACACCACTCCCAACAAAGTTATAATTCTTCCCAACAGCCAGGTTGCACTGAACGTCTTAAAAGTACTTTCACAAGCTAACACCAGAGTCGCCATCGCTTCTAGCACTTCAATAAAGGATCTAACCAGGACAAAATCCAAGCAACACGAACCAGTCAATGCAGGAGTTTACACTATACCCTGTGGAGGTTGTGACAAGATTTACGTAGGTGAAACAGCAAGGAACCTCGACACCCGCCTCAATGAACACATTTACGCATGTAGGAACGATAACTTGAACAACGCCTGTGTACAACACCGAAATTCCACCAATCATCTCATGAAATTCAGAGACGCCCAATTAGTGATCAAAGAAACTAATTTCCGCAGACGCAAGTGCCTCGAATCAGCACTGATCGCTGTTTCGAATACAATTAAACAAAACAACGGCAGCTTCACCATCTCCGAAGTCTTAGCAAGAATCCTCCTGAAAATAGTAAACCCTGCCATCACATAGTCTCTCCTGTTATACTACACAAAGCACATTACAGAGAGTGGACACTGAAACAAGCTGCCTCTTTCCAGTCTATATTTGTCCAACCTATTTTTATGTTACCCAAGTAATAGCTTTTATATCCTTTTACTCATGTACGAATTAATTGCTCTACCATATTGTATTACTTTTGTCACTACTACTACTACTACCACCACTAGTGAACATCGAAATGGTACCTCACTAGTATTGCACCTCACTCTGAGCCTTTATATACCCTCTGTGTCCATGTATTGTTTGTAATGGCTTGATAAAGCTCCCGGAGAGCGAAACGTTGCCACAATAAAATGTCACATTAGTTGCACTTGTGTCCTTTTACTTTACATTTTGTATGTCGTTATCACGTCCCCCCTATCTCTCCTGTCCTCCAGTGTCGTCAGGTCGATTTCCCTTAACCTCTCCTCGTAGGACATACCCCTTAGCTCTGAGACTAGTCTCGTTGCAAACCTTTGCACTTTCTCTAGTTTCTTTACGTGCTTGGCTAGGTGTGGGTTCCAAACTGGTGCCGCATACTCCAATATGGGCCTAACATACACGGTGTACAGGGTCCTGAACGATTCCTTATTAAGATGTCGGAATGCTGTTCTGAGGTTTGCTGGTGCCTATATGCTGCAGCAGTTATTTGGTTGATGTGCGCTTCAGCAGATGTGCCTGTGTTATACTCACACCAAGATTCTTTTCCTTGAGTGAGGTTTGTAGTTTCTGGCCCCTTAGATTGTACTCCGTCTGCGGTCTTCTTCGTAATTCCCCAATCTTCATGACTTTGCACTTGGTGGGGCTGAACTCCAGGAGCCAGTTGCTGGATCAGGCCTGCAGTCTGTCCAGATCCCTTTGCATTTCTGCCTGGTGCCCGTCCGATTGAATTTTTCTCATCAACTTCACATCATCTGCAAACAGGAACACTTCGGAATTTATTCCTTCCGTCATGTCGTTCACAAATACCAGAAACAGCACTGGTCCTAGAACTGACCCCTCAGGGACCCCGCTAGTCACAGGCGCCCACTCTGACACCTCGCCACGTACCATGACTCGCTGCTGTCTTCCTGACAAGTATTCCCTGATCCATTGTAGTGCCTTCCCTGTTATCCCTGCCTGGTCCTCCCGTTTTTGCACTAATCTCTTGTGTGGAACTGTGTCAAACTCCTTCTTGCAGTCCAAGAAAATTCAATCCATCCACCCTTCTCTTGTCTTACTGCTGTCACCCTGTCATAGAACTCCAGTAGGTTTGTGGCACAGGATTTCCCGTCCCTGAAACCATGTTGGCTGCTGTTGATGAGATCATTCCTTTCTACCACTCTTCTCCTGTTAATTTTCTCCATGACTTTGCATACTATACATGTCATTGACACTGATCTGTAGTTTAGTGCTTCATGTCTGTCTCCTTTTTTAAAAAATGGGACTACATTTGCTGTCTTCCATGCCTCAGGCAATCTCTCTGTTTCGATAGATGTATTGAATATTGCTGTCAGGGGTACACATAGCGCCTCTGGTCCCTCTCTCAGGACCCATGGAGAGATGTTATCCGGCCCCATTGCCTTTGAGGTATCTAGCCCACTCGGAAGCCTCTTCACTTCTTCCTCGGTTGTATGTACTGTGTCCAGCACTTTGTGGTGTACCCCACCTTTCTGTCTTTCTGGAGCCCCTTTTGTCTCCTCTGTGAACACTTCTTTAAAACTCTTGTTGAGTTCCTCACATACTTCATGGTCATTTCTTGTTGTCTCTCCTCCATCCTTCCTTAGCCTGATTACCTGGTCCTTGACTGTTGCTTTCCTCCTGATGTTGCTGTATAACAGCTTCGGGTCAGATTTGGCTTTCGCTGCTGTGTCGTTTTCATATTGTCATTGGGGCTCCCTTCTCATCTGTGCATATTCATTTCTGGCTCTACGACTGCTCTCCTTATTCTCCTGGGTCCTTTGCCTTCTATACTTCTTCCATTTCCTAGCACACTTGGTTTTTGCATCCTAGCACCTTTGGGTGAACCATTGGCTCATCCTGGCTTTTTCATTATTCCTGTTACCCTTGGGTACAAACCTCTCCTCAGCCTCCTTGCATATTGTTGTTACATATTCCATCATCTCATTAACTGGCTTCCCTGCCAGTTCTCTGTCCCACTGTACCCCGTTTAGGAAGTTCCTCATTCCCGTGTAGTCCCCTTTCTTGTAGTTTGACTTCATTTGCCCTGGCCTTCCTGCTTCCCCCTCCACTTGTAGCTCTACTGTGTATTCGAAGCTTAGAACCACATGATCGCTGGTCCCAAGGGATCTTTCATATGTGATGTCCTCAATATCTGCACTACTCAAGGTGAATACTATCCCAGTCTTGCTTGTTCATCCTCTCCTCTCTCTCTTTTGAAGTGTCCCTTACGTGTTGGTACATGAAGTTTTCCAGTACCACCTCCATCATCTTAGCCCTCCATGTATCTTGGCCCCCATATGGCTCCAAGTTCTCCCAATCTATTTGCTTGTGGTTAAAGTCACCCATGATCAATAGTTTTGCCCTGCATGCATGAGTCCTTCTGGCCACTGCAGCCAGTGTGTCAACCATCGCTCTATTGCTCTCATCATACTCTTGCCTTGGCCTCCTGCTGTTCTGTGGTGGGTTATACATCACTGCAATTACCACTTTGGGACCTCCAGACTGAAGCATTCCTGCTATGTAATCACTTGCTTCTCCACTGTTTCCTCTCTCCAGCTCATCAAAATTCCATCGATTTTTGATCAGCAGTGCTACTCCTCCACTCCCCCCCCCCCGTTCCCTCTGTCTTTCCTCAGGATCTGGTATCTCGCTGGAAAGATGGCATCTGTTATCATACCTATAAGCTTGGTTTCTGTGAGAGCTATGATGTTCAGTGATGCCTCTTTGACTCTTTCATGCCACTCCTCCCACTTATTTGTTATTCCATCAGCGTTTGTGTAGCATACCATCAGTTTCCTCTCCAACACTGTGGTTTGGGGGGCCTGTGAGGGTTGGAGACCTGGTAGCATACTGTGGGATTCTATAGCTGGGTGATGGGAGGAAGCTGTGAGTATGGATTGTAGTTTGTGTTGGGATGGTGTGATAGGTTGTGGGGTTCTGAGGATGGTTCTTTGTGTGCTTGCCCTTGCTGCTCTGTCCTGCTCTGATTGACCTCTGCTGGTTCCATCCTTGTCTCGCTTCTTAGTTCCTTTTGCTTTTTTGTTCTCTCCCTCAGTTCCTGTCACTCTGTTTGTGTTCTGTCTCTGTCTAGGAACACCCTGTTGTACTCTGCTGAGTACTTCAACCCAGGTTTCTCTTGGAGGATCCTGTTCCGCACTGTTTCTGTCCTGAAA
Organism: Cherax quadricarinatus; assembly: GCF_038502225.1. NCBI lineage: Eukaryota > Metazoa > Arthropoda > Malacostraca > Decapoda > Parastacidae > Cherax > Cherax quadricarinatus. Next base: position 15,663 of record NW_027199689.1, on the reverse strand, counting down.
ATCAGCTTCATTGGTCATTTTCTCTCCTTTAAGTATCCCCCTATTTTCTGAAAATTTACAATCTTGCCCATATCATCTTCACCTATTTCTGTGATCTTCTCAATCTCCTTTCTTTCTGCCTGCTGTCTTTCAGTGTGTGTCCTTTCCTCTCTCTCCTGAAGCCCATGAATAAACACTGATTTTGCCCTTTCCTCCTCCCATTGCCTTTCCCTCTGTGACTCTAGTTCCTGTCTGTACATGGTCATTTTCTCCCTGTTTTTTTCCATTAGCTCTTGGTAGCATGGCTGTGCCTCTGCATTTGACCTATCACCCTCTCCAGCTGCACCCAGCTTCTCTCCCCTTTCACTCCTTGGTCCTTCTTGGCAGGCTGATATGACCTTAACATATTTCATATCTCCTTCCTGTTCAGCCTCTCAGTGTCATATGCTGTGTCTTCTCTGGTCAATGCCCCTGTAACTCGCTTCAGCCTGTTTACCTCATCTTCTAGGACCCTTATCCTGGCTACTGCAGTTTCGACTTGTGCCTCCCAATTCTTCTTCTCCTTCTCCAACCTCTTTTCCAATTTCACAGAAAGCTCTGTCTCCATTTTTTCAGAAAGCTCTCCTAATTTTCTCTCCCACTCTTGTTCCATCCTTTTCCACTGCTCCTCCATCCACTCCTCCCTAGCAGAACCATTCTCATCTGATCCCTGGTTCCTTCGAGTCCCCACAATTTTCTTTTTTTTTTTTTTGAGAGAGAGAGGAAAGAGTGAGAGAGAGAGAGGGAAAGAGAGAAGGGTAAGGTAGAAGGAGAGAGAGAGGGGGAGAGTGAGAAGGGAAAAGGGAGGGGAGAGAGCGAGTGAGAGAGAGGGAAAGAGAGAGAAGGGAAAGGTAAGAGAGAGAGAGGGGTAAAGTGAGAAGGAAAAAAAGGGGAGAGAGAGAGAGCAAGAGAGAGAGAGAGAGAGAGAGAGAGAGATAGGTAGAGATAGGTAGAGGAATAGGTAGAGAGATGGGTAGATAGGTAGAGAGAAAGAGAGAGAGAGTACATGGAGTGGATAGTGGAGTGTAAGAGGGAGGGAGGGAGGGTTATCAGGTCAGTTTACAGGAAGGTGTGAAATCCTGTGTATGTGTGTGTGTGTGTGTGTGTGTTTGTGTATGTGTGTGTGTGTGTGTGTGTGTGTATGTGTGTGTGCATGTGTACTACAGTTTTTACAAGTGCCTGACTGCTTGTTCCTGTGTGCGTGTGTGTGTTCATGTAAGCGAGTCCTTATTACCCACTTATGTACTACATATGTATTACATAAGTACCTGATCGCTTGGTTCCCACTGTGCACTGTCTTGTGTGCTTAAAATTACGTTCAATTCTGTAACACTATGACTCACCTACTGTGTGTGTGTGTGTGTGTGTGTGTGTGTGTGTGTGTGTGCCTATGTGGGGAGCCGCGTGTCCACACTAGCTACCTCTCATTAACTGCTTTACTCTCCTACACCTCAGTAAATTCTATTAAATGCTAATAAATGCTGCTTATTCAAATTTTGATAGCTCCAGGAGAGTGACCCCCAGTTTCCAGCTAGAGACTGGTACTGTTGACCCCATGCAACTCAACTAGGTGAATATTACGTGCGGCTGGCAGTGGTGCTGAAGTATCATGTTGCCGGTCCATCCAGTATCTGGGTCCTGCCTAGTTGAAAATGCTTCTCGGTAAATTTTTTTACTACCTTCCTGTATGCACTGTAGTCACTAGCTCATCTAACTTTTTCACTGCACTCACTGTATTTACTGACACATCTATACTTATCTCTTATCTCCCTGGTCTTCAGTCGCACTTATTCTTCAAATACTCCACTATGTACTTACATTTCCTTTTTGCGGGGTTTAAGTGATTATATGCACTCTTATGCTTGCGCACGCCTGTATCCCGCACTCTATTCCCTACGGTACAATTAGAAACTACCGCCAATCACGAGCTCAATCGCGAGCGACTGCTCCACTCCACTGTGTGTACTCACCTAATTGTAGTCACCTAATTGTGGTTGCAGGGGTCGAGATTCAGCTCCTGGCCCCGTCTCTTCACTGATCGCTACTGGGTCCTCTCTCTCTCTCTGCTTCCTGAGCTTTGTCATACCTCTTCTTAAAACTATGTATGGTTCCTGCCTCCACTACTTCACTTGCTAGGCTATTCCACTTGCTGACAACTCTAGGACTGAAGAAATACTTCCTAACGTCTCTGTGATTCGTCTGAGTCTTCAGCTTCCAGTTGTGACCCCTTGTCCCTGTGTCCCCTCTCTGGAACATCCTATCTCTGTCCACCTTGTCTATTCCCCGCAGTATCTTGTATGTCGTTATCATGTCTCCCCTGACCCTTCTGTCCTCTAGTGTCGTCAGTCCGATTTCCCTTAACCTTTCCTCGTACGACGTTCCCTTGAGCTCTGAGACTAGCCTTGTTGCAAACCTTTGTACTGTCTCTAACTTCATGACGTGCTTGACCAGGTGTGGGTTCCAGACTGGTGCTGCATACTCCAGTATGGGCCTAACATACACAGTGTACAGTGTCTTGAACGATTCCTTATTAGGGTATCGGAACGCTATTCTCAGGTTTGCCAGGAGCCCGTATGCTGCAGCAGTTATTTGGTTGATGTGTGCCTCCGGTGATGTGCTCGGTGTTATGGTCACCCCGAGGTCTTTCTCCCTGAGTGAGGTCTGTAGTCTTTGTCCACCTAGCCTATACTCTGTCTGCGGTCTTCTTTGCCCCTCCCCAATCTTCATGACTTTGCATTTGGCTGGATTGAATTCGAGAAGCAAGTTACTGGACCACATGTCCAGCCTGTCCAGGTCTCTTTGCAGTCCTGCCTCATCCTCGTCCGATTTAATTCTTCTCATCAACTTCACATCATCTGCGAACAGGGACACTACAGAGTCTATTCCTTAGATCATGTCGTTCACATATATTAAAAATAGCACTGGTCCTAGAACTGACCCCTGTGGGACCCCGCTCGTAACAGGCGCCCACTGTGATACCTCTTCACGTACCATGACTCGTTGCTGCCTCCCTGTCAGGTATTCCCTTATCCATTGCAGTGCCCTCCCTATTACATGCGCCTGATCCTCCAGCTTCTGCACTAATCTCTTGTGGGGAACTGTGTCAAAGGCCTTCCTGCAGTCTAGGAAAACGCAATCTACCCCTCTCTCTCGTGTCTTACTTCTGTTACCTTGTCAAAACTTCAGGAGGTTTGTGATACAGGATTTGCCTTCCATGAACCCATGTGTGTGTGTATATGTGTGCGTGTGTGTATATGTGTGTGTGCGCGTGTATGTGTGTGTGTGTATATATGTGTGTGTGTGTGTGTATATGTGTGTGTGTGTGTGTGTGTGTGTGTGTGTTTATGTGTGTGTATATATGTGTGTGTGTGTATATATATATGCGTGTGTATATATGTGTGTGTGTGTGTGTGTGTGTGTGTGTGTGTATATGTGTGCGTGTGTGTATGTGTGTGTGTGTATATATGTGTGTGTGTGTGTGTATATATGTGTGTGTGTGTGTGTGTATGTGTGTGTGTGTGTATGTGTGTGTGTGTATATGTGTGTGTATAAATGTGTGTGTGTGTGTGTATATATATATATGCGTGTGTATATATATGTGTGTGTGTGTGTGTGTGTGTGTGTGTGTGTGTGTGTGTGTGTGTGTGTACTCACCTAATTGTACTCACCTAATTGTGGTTGCAGGGGTCGAGACTCAGCTCCTGGCCCCGCCTCTTCACTGATCGCTACTGGATCCTCTCTCTCTCTGCTTCCTGAGCTTTGTCATACCTCTTCTTAAAACTATGTATGGTTCCTGCCTCCACTACTTCACTTGCTAGGCTATTCCACTTGCTGACAACTCTATGACTGAAGAAATACTTTCTAACGTCCCTGTGACTCGTCTGAGTCTTCAGCTTCCAGTTGTGACCCCTTGTCCCTGTGTCCCCTCTCTGGAACATCCTATCTCTGTCCACTTTGTCTATTCCCCGCAGTATCTTGTATGTCGTTATCATGTCTCCCCTGACCCTTCTGTCCTCCAGTGTCGTCAGTCCGATTTCCCTTAACCTTTCCTCGTACGACATTCCCTTGAGCTCTGGGACTAGCCTTGTTGCAAACCTTTGTACTTTCTCTAACTTCTTGACGTGCTTGACCAGGTGTGGGTTCCAGACTGGTGCTGCATACTCCAGTATGGGCCTAACATACACAGTGTACAGTGTCTTGAACGATTCCTTATTAAGGTATGGGAACGCTATTCTCAGGTTTGCCAGGCGCCCGTATGCTGCAGCGGTTATTTGGTTGATGTGTGCCTCCGGTGATGTGCTCGGTGTTATGGTCACCCCAAGGTCTTTCTCCATGAGTGAGGTCTGTAGTCTTTGTCCACCTAGCCTATACTCTGTCTGCGGTCTTCTTTGCCCCTCCCCAATCTTCATGACTTTGCATTTGGCTGGATTGAATTCGAGAAGCCAGTTACTGGACCACATGTCCAGCCTCTCCAGGTCTCTTTGCAGTCCTGCCTCATCCTCGTCCGATTTAATTCTTCATCAACTTCACGTCATCTGCGAACAGGGACACTTCAGAGTCTATTCCTTCCATCATGCCGTTCACATATATCAAAAATAGCACTGGTCCTAGAACTGACCCCTGTGGGACCCCGCTCGTAACAGGCGCCCACTGTGATACCTCTTCACGTACCATGACTCGTTGCTGCCTCCCTGTCAGGTATTCCCATATCCATTGCAGTGCCCTTCCTTTTACGTGTGCCTGATCCTCCAGCTTCTGCACTAATCTCTTGTGGGGAACTGTGTCAAAGGCCTTCCTGCAGTCTAGGAAACGCAATCTACCCAACCCTCTCTCTCGTGTCTTACTTCTGTTACCTTGTCATAAAACTCCAGGAGGTTTGTGATACAAGATTTGCCTTCCATGAACCCATGCTGGTTTTCATTTATAATCTTGTTCCTTTCCAGGTGTTCAACCACTCTCCTCCTGATAATCTTCTCCATGACTTTGCACACAATACATGTCAGAGACACAGGTCTGTAGTTTAGTGCCTCGTTTCTGTTTCCTTTCTTAAATATGGGGACTACATTAGCTGTCTTCCATTTCTCAGGTAGTTGCCCAGTTTCAAGGGATGTGTTGAAGATTGTGGTTAGAGGCACACACAGCATCTCTGCTCCTTCTCTAAGGACCCATGGGGAGATGTTGTCCGGTCCCATCGCCTTTGAGGTGTCAAGGTCACTTAAGAGCTTCTTCACCTCCTCCTCAGTTGTTCGTATGTCATCCAACACTTGTTGGTATATTCCCTCTTGATGTTCCCTTCTGTGCTGTCTTCCCACAGCCATTCCTGTCTCTACTGTAAAAACTTCCTTAAATCTCCTGTTCAGCTCCTCACATACCTCCTGATCATTTCTTGTGAGTTCTCCACCTTCTGTCCTTAATCTGATCACCTGGTCTTTGACTGTTGTCTTCCTCCTGATGTGGCTATACAACAGTTTCGGGTCAGTCTTGATTCTCGATGCTATGTCACTTTCATACTGTCGCTGCGTGTGCGTGTGTGCGCGTGCGTGTGTGTGTGCGTGTGTGCGTGTGTATGTGTGTATGTGTGCGTGTGTATGTGTGTATGTGTGTGTGTATGTGTGTATATGTGTGTGTGTGTATATGTGTGTGTATGTGTATGTGTATGTGTGTATATGTGTGTGTATATGTGTGTGTGTGTATGTGTGTGTGTGTGTGTGTGTGTGTGTGTGTGTGTGTGTGTGTGTGTGTGTGTGTGTGTGTGTGTGTGAATGTGTGTATGTGTGTGTGTATGTGTGTGTGTATGTATGTGTTTATATGTGTGTGTATGTATGTGTGTATTTTTAAGAACACCTGTACTAGAACTACATCTGTATAAACATTTCATAAACTTTGTTTCATCAGATTACTAATGGAGAGCCATGTAAACATCGTTCTATATGATTAAAAAGTTCAAATATCTTCATATTAATAAACATTAATATTATTCATGGACAGTCATTCATTACGACTTAATTTGAGTTCATTAATATTCCTGTTTATGTAAGTGATAAAAAAAAATATATTATGAAAAATAATGGTAGCATTAAAATAATATAGGAAGTGTAACAGCCTTTTTGTAAATGCAGTTAAAGTAATCAAAGATAATGGTATTAAATCAACAAATTTTTTTGTAGACTTAAAATGAAAATTATATTCAATGATTAGTTATCCAGAAACACAATAGACCAAGGAACCATAATTTTTTTTTTTTTAGATGTCACTGAAGTTTCACAATCACTAAATACACAATAATTAGAAAACTAAAATATATAAGAAAAATGTTCACTAAACATACGATAATGGAAGGTAATAGTCGTGTTTCTTAAACTGTGTCTTGTGTTGGTATTGTATAATTCAGCGGTGGTCTCATCTTTTCTATTCACAAACTACACATGGTAACAAGAATAGTAGAACCATTGAGCACTCCCATCACACATTACACAGTGACTCAAGAAATCGTAATGACACGATTGCAAACAAACCATACCCCCGGCCGGGATTGAACCCGCGGTCATAGAGTCTCAAAACTTCAGCCCGTCGCGTTAGCCACTAGACCAGCTAGCCACAATAAGATTCATCCAACTAGGTATATTTCTACACCATAGGAAGGTTAGCACAGGCACCACTGTGACCACAAATGCAAGTTTTTACAGACGAATCTCCAGCTAGCGTGGCCGTGACGAACTCTAGCTCAAGTCCCTTCACTGCCGTCAACATGACTCAAGAAATCGTAATGACACGATTGCAAACAATATACCTAGTTGGATGAATCTTATTGTGGCTAGCTGGTCTAGTGGCTAACGCGACGGGCTGGAGTTTTGAGACTCTATGACAGCGGGTGCAATCCCAGCCGGGGTTATGGTTTGATTACACAGTGGTTTATATCACGTATTGAACATGTACTGTATCTCACTATCTATATGCTCTGAGATGTGTATGCATCTCTTAATGGATATCTACTGCGAGGAATATGTCTCTGCTTATTTTAACTAAGTGATATATATCTCTCAGTGACTAGAAGGTGAGATGCTTATTATATTTTTTAGTCATTTTGTTTTCCATAACAGAACAAATCTTTATTAAACAATTTTGAGAAATATGGGAATAATTCATTTCCAAATGAAATGAACAATTAGAAATTAAATTTTATTAGCATCTGACGCCGAAAACATTATTGAAAAAGATCATTCTGTTAGTGTCTAAAAGATAAAAATGTGATACAAAAGTTTTTACACGCTCCATTCCCTCGAGGCAAAATTAAGATCTTTGTAGTTAAAAGTTAGTGATAAACGCTCGGATGGGTATATTATGAAGGAAAGTTAAAATCTATCAGGAGTTTAGCACGTAGTGAAGACGGGCCAAGTTTAGGAGTCTCCAGTGTGTGTGTGTGTGTGTGTGTGTGTGTGTGTGTGTGTGTGTGTGTGTGTGTGTGTGTGTGTGTGTGTGATACCCGGGTGATGTGAGGTTAACTTTGTTGCTGCTGGTAGGAGACTCATTATCACCCCACCACCTCCAGCTCTCGCTCGCTCGCTCGCTCTCTCGCTCTCTCTCTCGCTCTCTCTCTCTCTCTCTCTCTCTCTCTCTCTCTCTCGCTCTCTCTCTCTCTCTCTCTCTCTCTCTCTCGCTCTCTCTCTCGCTCTCTCTCTCGCTCTCTCTCTCTCTCTCTCTCTCGCTCTCTCTCTCCCTCTCTCTCTCTCGTCTCTGCTCTCTCTCGCCTCTCTCTCTCGCCTCTCTCTGCCTCTCGCTCTCTCTCTCTCTCTCTCTCTCGCTCTCTCTCTCCCTCTCTCTCTCTCTCTCTCTCTCTCTCTCTCTCTCTCTCTCTCTCTCTCTCTCTCTCTCTCTCTCTCTCTCTCTCTCTCTCTCTCTCTCTCTCTCTCTCTACGCCTGTGTCTGTCTCTCTGTGTATGTCTCTGCCTTTCTTTGTATGTTGTTGTACACTCACAAGTTTAACAAGGAAAAAACACAGTAAATCAGCAATTATTTCACAAGGTCAAAGCGTCTCATTTTATTTTTAAAGCACTTTCCCTATCTAGAATCTAATAGCAAATTTGGTAGTTTAACTTAATTTAACAGCAAGATTTATGCTTAAACACAACACGACAAATTGCAGTTAGATGTACGACATGTGTTTTATAGTTTATACGTGACTGGCTATGGTGAACTGTGAAGCTTCCTTCTGGCCGTCCGTGAGTGTATGATATAGTGAAGATCTTGAGAACATTGGTCTTGTACCTAACAGGAAGACCACGGACTCTCATGCGGTGTTGAGGCTTTGCTGAAATGACAGGTCAAACCAGGCTTGGTAGAGGAGATAGAGGAGTTCTTGTTATGAGAGGACGTTGTTGCCACAGTGGTGTGTCACGGTGTTGTACCAAGGATAGAAGTAGAGGTTTGGAATGTTGACGGGTTGTCCTATTAGTCCCTAGAATTCTATGTTGTATTTTTTCCTCAGACTACGGGTGATAATCATCCAGATTATTTCAGCTGCCCAGATGACTACCCGATTTAATTAGTTTATATAACCTACGCTAACTTAACCTAACTTCATCAAACCATATCTAACGTAATGTAGTCTAGCCTAACCTAACGTAACATGTAATGAAGAAAATGGTATTGATTCACGAAATCGTAGTGACACGATTGCAAACAAACCATACCACGGGTGGGGAGTGAACCAGCGGTCAGAGTCGTAAAACTCCAGACTGACGCGTTATCCACTGGAGTTTTACAACTCTGACTGTGGGTTCGACCCCCCCACCCCCCGTGGTATAGTTTGAAAATAATATTGATAAGCATACAGGAAGCGTTAAGACTGACCTTGGGTATCTCATAAGAAAATCATGTTAAAGTGAAAAATTAAAAAATATTCACCTGAACGTTTACTGTTTTGTTTACCTCAATCAAGAATTCCCGACACCATCAATTATATCGGCAGGCTGCTTGCCTAATTGTGCTTAAAGTTTTAGCGACTAATCCAAAGGTCATTAAGGTTGCACGTCACCTGATCATCATTATTCAGTGTACATACAGTGAGACCGATACGTCGTCGTAAGCTCCTCTCTTCTATGTGCGGGTTATTTGTGTATCATATATCCTTGTTTATCACCTTAGTTGAAGCAATGCATGTACAGTCTAAATATGTATAAAAAGGCACTCGTGGAAAGTTATGCAAGTTTACTATGTAACTGTTGTTGCCATAACGGGTTTTATCAATCCAATGCAGAGACAGAAAAAAAAAACATAGAAATATATAGCAACGTGGAGGTCAGTTGAAGTGTAGGAGGGGTGCACAAAATGATTAATGAAGTTACATGACAGCTGTGCCCTGACGGCTTAAATTCAATTTTCCCAAAACTTCTGAAATTTTGAAACTCCCGATGCTCTGCATAGCTATTAGGACATATGAACACAGATTTCAAACACCGGCGTGTATTTAAACCCCGTTTCTTGATTGCAAACAAAGCACCATTCCGCTTCATCAGGAGGTCGGCGTTGTTCACGTAATTAACAATGAGCGTAACAAGTACGATGGCGTACTTGTTATGCTCATTGAGCCGGGTGTGCAAGTCTGTGTCCCTCCCACATATGTTTTCCTACATCCACCCCATGGTATTCCACCAGACTTGTGGGTTTCTGGCTAGTTAAGTCTTTAACGGTGGTGTTGGTAGTAGTTGCTTATCTAAAATTGCTCTTATAAAAGGCACTGGAAATATTACTAAACATCTTACTATTGGGGAGGCAGCTAAATTTTTGGGGATCTGTCAAGTTTGGATGTGTTGATGATATGCAGAACACATCTACAGTCACTGATGATATGAGAGAGGAAATATAGTTCAGATTGCACCCATTGAATTTAGTTACATTCCTTCTCATTTTATTCATGTATCACATTGTTGTCGTGATCTGATTAAAAGTTCTTTAAATCGCCTTATTAAATGGATTCCAGGTCACTCAGAGACTGTGTATTAATAAATCGAAACAGGAGTGTATCAAGGTAGAGATGTTTTTCTTCACCTTCGTCTTCAAGTGTTAATTAATGAAAGGCTTACCTGCGTCTAGCCTTTACTATAGGTCAGTGATACTCAGTCTGAAATTATGAGGAGGATATCGCACTAATTCCATATGGCCATTTATCTGTTAACTAGTGTGTCACTAATGGGGAGCCCCAATGATATGCCAGTGCGTTCTTGTACACAGAATTAAATAAGAAAATCCTTGTAAGTCATAGTTGACAGTCCAACGAAGAGGTTCAATAGCCTTGGTGGTGCGTACATTTGTAAATAAAGAAGTTTCATCCACATTTGCCAGTTTCGTGTTTCTCAGATGTATTTAACTTGAGTTAATAAAGCCCATTGTGGGCGAAATTCTTGCACAATAAAATTGCCTAACGTTGCATAAATATCTCATTATACTTGTCAGTATTATAAAATTTGTAACATTCCGTCACAGCAACGTTAAGGCTATTTTGTACATAAATCTAACAGTCCCTACTAATAGACACCTTCCTGAGTGTAAACCTAGCCACTCATTTTTGCACGCTGTTCGTTCCGGATCAGCCGGGCTGTGGCTCGTACGTTGGTTTGCGTGCAGCCAGCAGCAACAACCTGGTTGATCAGGCTCTGATCCACCAGGAGGCCTGGTCACAGACCGGGCCACGGGGGCGTTTACCCCCGGAACTCTCTCCAGGTAAACTCCAAGTTCCTATCGTCAGTAAAACAATTACAATTTTTTTTTCACACTCGCTTGTCAGGGCTCACTTTGTTTCTCGAGGCACAATTTGGTCCATGGAGCAACCGATACCATCCTCATTAAATTCACAAAAAATATATATATATAAAACAGATGATTGATTAAATCACAAGTTAGACCTTCTACTCTCCACTTGCAAATGGAACACATTGAGTTACATGGTATCTTAAATAATCTGACATCCTGGGGGTTCAATAACACTGAAATTTGAGCACTTTAAACTTGAATGGGGAGGGGGGAGGGGAGAGGCAGAAATGCAGACATTTTTTCCTAATTATCCGATTTTATGGATTCTTTTTACTGTGATTTAAATAGCTTTTGAAACTTGCACACAGTAATTATTACGAAGATTTCCTTAAAATATAAGAGAAAAAATAATTATTGGCTGTTTTATTGGGTGTCACTTAGGTACGCTTAATGCAAAACTGGGTTGATAGACAATGTTCTAGTTGACCTCACATGAAAGATAATGGGCAAAATAATATTGCAGGAACAACTTATTATCAACGTGTTAATATCTTGTCTTTTAAAAAATGGAGTTCTCTTTCGTTTTTAATAAATTTTGGGGGAAAACTAATAAAGCAAAAAACGTTAAAGGCTATTGCAAATGCCCGTTGCTATCATGTTAAACCTTCAATGCTCAATAATGTGTGCAATAATCATAACATTGTCAACATGATAACAAAGAGAAACTAGTGGGTAATCTACCTAGAATCTATAGAACATGAGAGGATGGCAGAGGAATGAAATTTAACATTCAGAATGCCCGGTCTATAACAGTTGACTAAAAAATAGACACTCACTGGAAAAAAATAAAGGAAACCAAAAAAATCGGCTAGCTCAGCCCTCAGCCCTAGGGCTGGCCCAGACTCAGCCCCAGTCATAGTGCAAATCCGGATTCGACTGAAGACTCTTCCACAGCCACCACAGCCATGGCCCTTATTATAGATATGGTAGAGGATTCCTCTTCCGGGGAAAAATGTTGGCCTCCTGAAAACAGATGGTGGTGTCTCTGGCTTGGCTATCCAAGACTATAGTGCAACTGTAGCATCTGAACAAATCGGGAAAACATCCTTCACGAATTGTATCCAACCAAAAGCAAAATGGTGCAAATTCTATGCTCGGGTCATCTGTAAACATGGAATATCGGGGATAAACACATGGGACATTCAACTCTGAGCATAAAAAAAAAAAAAAAAAAAAAAAAAAAAAAAAAAAAATGCCGCGGCCTCCTGTCTAAAGGAGTGTGTCATTCTACCTTTTGCAAATACGTACTTTCACCCTGAGATGTACCACTCTTCAGACCTTAAAAAACAACGTTAAACATCAACTGATCCGCATACCACTTAAAAGGGACCACGAGGTACACACACCATTAAACAAATCATTACAGTTGTTACGACGACTCTACTCCAAGTGATTTTTAGTGGTAGGAAAAGAAGGAAGAAAATGGAAAGAAATAACCAAAATAGTTCACCACCTTGGAGCTTTGTTGGACTGGAGGCACAACCAGATTCACGACTAATGATGCCAACAACAAAATCCCCCCAACAAACATGCAACACGACCTCAGTTATATTTGCTAATATACAGGGCCTTAAGCCATCCACCAACAACAAAATGCCTTTCATCAGTGGACTTCTAGGGGAGTCAAATGCAATGTTTGCAGCCGTCACAGAGACCCACGCAAAAGATCAATTTGACAGTGAAATATGGATACCTGGGTACAACCTTTTCAGATGCGACAGAAAGAACAGGCTCTTAAGAAGAGGGGGGGTTGGCCTGTATGTCAGAGTCGCTTATTTGCACGGAGATATTGAACACCACAAACGATGTAGTTGAAGTTCTAACAATAAAAATCGAGAACCAAAACTTAATCATTGTGCTTGTATAAGTCACCAGATGCAACTTCCTAACAGTTCAAGGAACAGCTATCGAAAATTTATTACTGTCTAGAAAAACCTTCCAATTCCCATTCCCAGACATCTTGCTGTTTGGTGACTTCAGTCTATGACATACAAAATAGAAGAATGCAGCAAATAATGTTGTAGCAGAAGTAATCCTTGGAGGCAGCTCAGATGAAAAGTCACACACACACGAGCTGCTGAATTTCTGCAATAAATACACCCTAAGTCAGCAGACAGTGGAGCCAACAAGACTGGAGAACACACTTGACCTTGTTTTCACAAATAATGAGGACCTGGTAAGAAACAATATAAAAGCAACTAATTCTGATCACAATCTAATCGAAGTACAGACTTACATGCACAGAAGCCCTGATCAGCAAAATGCATACAACAATTATGGTACCTTCACCAAATTCAACTTAAACAACAAAAACATCAACTGGGACCAGGTAAACTATGTCCTACATGAAAAATGTTGGTAAGATATCTTAAATAACATGGACCCTAACCAATGTCTTGAAAAGATCAACTTTCTGGTAGCTGAAGTATATGCTCAAGGTATATTTCCAAAGAAAAAAGAAGAGAAAAAGTAAACTGGAAAGAGAAACGCTCTCTCTACAGGAGAAGGCGAAGAATCACTGAGCTCCTTAAGAATGCTAGATTATCGGAAGGAAGTGCTAATCAGTGAAGTGGAAAATATTAAGCTTATGTTAAAGGACTCTTACAGGATCCAGGAGAGACAAGGAGCTAAAATCGTTTAGCTAAATTGAAAGAAATTCGAAATATTTTTTCATTTCCAAAAACAAGGCAAAATCCACATTTTGTATAGGGCCCTTGCTCAGACTAGATGGGACTTACACTGATGACAACAAGGAAATGAGTGAGATACTGAAATCTCAATATGACTCTTGTGTTAAGCGAGCCACTAATGAGTCTAAAGATAGACAATACAATGTAAATAATTTTTTCATCAATGACCCTCAAAACCCTGTCAATGTATACCAGATTTCTGACATAACCTAAATCCATTAGACTTTGAGAAAGGTATTGTCAACATACCCATGCACTCAGCCCCAATTCCAGGCTAATGGCACTCTGTGTTCATTAAGGAATCTACACTCCTCCTGTGGAGAAGAAGTATAGACTCAGGTGAGATTCCAGTCACTAAAAACAACGGATATAGCCCCAGTTAATAAAGGTGGCAGCAAAACAAAAGCTAAGACAAATAGCTTTAACGTCCCAGATGATAAAAATCATTGAAATTGTTATAAGAAGCAGGATTGCAAACTACTTGGACTCCCAACAATTGCACAATCCAGGGCAACATGGTCTCAGAGAAGATCGCTCGTGCCTCTCACAACTAATGAACCTCTATGATATGGTCTTGGATGCACTGGATAACAGAATTGATATGTAATATACACAGATTTGCAAAAGCCTTTGACAAGTGCGATCATGGTGTAATAGCACACAAAATGCATGTTGAACGGATAACTGCAAGGTAGGCAGATGGATCTTCAACTTTATAACCAATCAAACACAAATAGTGGTGGTAAACAGTTAGATCGGTAGCTACCATAGCGAAGAGCTCTGTTCCACAAGGTGCAGTACTCGCTCCTATCCTGTTCCTCATCTTCATATCAGACACAGACAGAGATGTAAACTATAGCACAGTATCATACTTTGCAGACGATACTGGATCCGCACGAGTGTCATCCATTGAGGACACGGTAAATCTCCAAGAAGATATAAACCAAGATTTCCAATGGGCAATGGAGAACAATATGATGTTCAATGAAGACAAATTTCAGATACTCCGTTATGGTACACTGGAGGAAATAATAGCTAGATCTGAGTATACTGCAAACTTCAACCACACAATAGAGCAGAAAAGTAATGTGAAGAACGTGGGAGTGGTAATGTCTGAAGATCTCATCTTCAAGGATCACAACAATGCCACTATCACATCTTCGAGGAAACTGATAGGATGGATAATGAGAATATTCAAGACATGAGATGCCAAGCCAATGATGATCCTTTTTTTTAAATCACTTGTTCTCTCTAGATTGGAATACTGCTGTGCATTAACATCTCCATTCAAGGCAGGTGAAATTGCAGATCTAGAGAATGTACAGAGAACCTTTACTGTACATATAAGTTCCATCAAACACATCAACTACTGGGAACGCTTGGAAGCACTTGACTTGTGCTCACTGGAACGCAGGCGAGAAAGATGCATCATAATCTACACCTGGAAGATCCTGGAGGGACTGGTCCCTAAACTGCACACAGAAATCACTCCCAACGAAAGCAAAAGATTTGGCAGGCGATGCAACATACCCCCAGTGAAAAGTAGGGTCTCCATTAGTACACTAAAACACAATAAGTATCCGGGGCCCAAGACTGTTCAACACCCTCCCACCAGCCATAAGGGGAATTTTCAATACACCCCTAGTCGTCTTCGAGAGGGACCTGGACAGATACCTAAAAGTGATTGCAGAATCAGCCGAGTTGTGATTTGTACGTTGGACTACGTGCGGCCAGGAGTAAGAGCCTTATTCATCAGGCCCTGATCCACCAGGAGGCCTGGTCATGAACCGGGCCGCTGGGGCGTTGATCCCCGAAATACCCTCCAGGTAGACTCCAGGCAAACAAATAAATGCATAAATAGAAATAAATTTATGCGAAACTCTACGGACATATCCCGCCATAAGTCAGGGAAGCAGCATTATCCTCTCAACTCTGTACTGCAAGGGCATCCGTGCACCTGACAGTCTAAACACTAGTATACTATCGTCAGAAAGAGGCCATGTTGTGTATTTAAAAAAAAAAAAAAAAACTTCATAAAACTCGAAATTTTTGGAGTAAAAGAAAAAACGCACCCAATATAGTATCATGTCCTCTTGATGACAGCAACCAAAAAAAAATACACTTTTGAAAAAAAAGAAAAAAAAAA
>NW_027199688.1:0-27500 GCF_038502225.1 Cherax quadricarinatus | reverse complement strand
ATCTACATTGAACTGCATCTGCCACTTTTCTGACCAAGAATAGAGTTTGTTTAAATCCTCCTGAAGTTCCATAACATCTACGTTTGAATCAATTATCCTACCTATCTTTGTGTCATCGGCGAATTTGCTCATATCACTAGTAATTCCCTCATCAAGATCATTGATATATATTATAAACAACAACGGGCCCAAGACTGATCCCTGTGGAACGCCACTTGTTACAGATCCCCACTCGGATTTAACCCCATTTATGGACACTCTCTGCTTCCTGTCAGTGAGCCATGACTCGATCCACGAGAGCACTTTTCCCCCAATGCCATGAGCTGCCACTTTCTTTAACAGTCTATGGTGCGGAACTCTATCAAAAGCCTTACTAAAATCTAAGTAAATAATATCAAATTCTTTATTGTGGTCAACAGCCTCAAAAGCTTTACTGAAGAAAGTTAATAAATTAGTTAGACAAGACCGGCCTCTTGTGAATCCATGCTGAGTATCATTAATCATGCTATGCTTATCGAGATGGCTTCTTATAATCTCAGCTATAATTGACTCTAGTAATTTGCCTACAATTGAGGTCAGGCTTATTGGGCGGTAATTTGACGGTAACGACTTGTCCCCTGTTTTAAAAATAGGAATTACATTAGCCATCTTCCACATATCAGACACTACACCTGTTTGAAGAGATAAATTAAAAATATTAGTTAATGGTTCAGAGTTCCATTTTGCATTCCTTAAGAACCCTTGAAAAAACCTCATCAGGACCCGGCGACTTATTTTGCTTCAGTCTGTCTATCTGCTTCACAACCATCTCACTAGTGACTGTGATGTTACATAATTTATCTTCTTCTAGCCCACTGTAAAAATTAATTACTGGAATATTGTTAGTGTCTTCCTGTGTAAAAACTGAGAGAAAATAATTATTTAAAATCAAGCACATTTCATTCTCTTTGTCAGTAAGGTGCCCATAGTTATTTTTAAGGGGACCTATCTTATCTCTAACTTTTGTTCAATAGACCTGGAAAAAACTTTTTGGGTTAGTTTTAGAATCCCTAGCAACTATAATTTCATAGTCCCTTTTAGCTTTTCTTATCCCCTTTTTAATGTCCCTCTTAATGTCAATATACTGATTCATAAGATGACCCTCACCTCTTTTGATACGCCTATAAATTCCTTTCTTATGCCCTAGTAGATATTTGAGCCTATTATTCATCCATTTTGGGTCATTTCTATTTGATCTAATTTCTTTATATGGGATAAACGCTCTTTGAGCAGCATGTATAGTGTTCAGAAAACTGTCATATTGATAGCTCTCTTCGTTACCCCAGTCAACAGATGATAAGTGTTCTCTAAGCCCATCGTAATCTGCTAAGCGAAAATCTGGGACTGTTACTGAGTTATCGCTACTATCGTACTTCCATTCAATGCTAAATGTAATTGATTTGTGGTCGCTAGCACCCAGTTCCTCTGAAATTTCTAAATTATTAACAAGGGATTCATTGATTGCCATAACTAAGTCAAGTAGGTTATTTCCCCTTGTAGGTTCTGTCACAAACTGCTTCAAAAAACAATCCTGAAATACTTATAAGAAGTCGTATGATTCTAAATTCCCAGTCAAGAAATTCCAATCAACATGACTAAAGTTAAAGTCTCCTAGAATTACTACATTATCGTGCCTTGTGGCCTTAACAATTTCCTCCCATAGTAGTTTCCCTTGGTCCCTATCTAAGTTTGGGGGACGGTATATCACTCCTAAAATCAGTTTTTCATGCCCCTCTGAAAATTCTATCCAAACAGACTCTGTATGTGTTACTTCAGACTTAATACCCGTTTTTATGCAACAGTTCAAGCGATCTCGGACATACAATGCCACCCCACCCCCCCCTCCCAATACTTCTATCTTCTTGGAACAATTTAAAACCCTGAATATGACATTCTGCAGGCATGTCCCGTCTTTTTGAATTAAACCACGTCTCAGTTAAGGCAAATACATCAATGTTACCTACACTAGCAACTAATCTCAACTCGTCCATCTTATTCCTAGCACTACGGCAATTAGCATAATAAACATTGAAAGACTCTCCTTTCTCTTTACCCTTCCTGCTCATTTCTATTTTTCTACTAAACCTATTACTGTCCTTATCACCCAAGGTCCCTGGCTTTTCAATATCTATCTCGTTCTTATTAT
This sequence comes from Cherax quadricarinatus, assembly GCF_038502225.1. Classification (NCBI taxonomy): domain Eukaryota; kingdom Metazoa; phylum Arthropoda; class Malacostraca; order Decapoda; family Parastacidae; genus Cherax; species Cherax quadricarinatus. Next base: position 25,315 of record NW_027199688.1, on the reverse strand, counting down.
TACTAGTTCCCCTAGAACTCGTAATATTACTACACTGGGACTTCACTGTTTTCCTGCCAAAACCCATACCACTAACTATTCCTAGTTTAAAGTCCTAACTGCTCCCTCCACTGCAGTTGCCAGTGCTCCCACCCCACACCTAGATAAGTGAACCCCATCCCTAGCATACATGTCATTTCTGCCATAGAAGAGGTCCCAGTTGTCGATGAATGTTACCGCATTTTCCTTACAGTATTTGTCCAGCCAGCAATTGACACCAATTGCCCTGGACAACCATTCATTTCCAACTCCCCTCCTTTGCAAAATACCACATATGAGAGGGTTCCCACCCTTACTTCTAATTATTTCTATTGCTGACCTATACCTGCTAATCAGGTCCTCACTCCTACGTCTGCCAACATCGTTGCCTCCAGCACTGAGACAGATAATAGGATTGCTCCCATTACCTCTCATGATGTCATCCAGACGGCTAACAATATCCTCCATCCCAGCCCCAGGAAAGCAAACTCTCTGTCTCCTACTCCTGTCCTTCAAGCAGAACGCCCTATCCATATACCTAACTTGGCTATCCCCAACAACAACAATATTCGTACCTTCCTTAATGTCTTTCGTCGTGACGTTCCCAGTATTCGACTCACATTCGTCGGGTAGCACTGAGAATGTATTGGATGTTTCCACAACAATTTCCACGGCAGCCTCTTTCTTCTTCATCGTTTCTACCTTTCCATTCGTCTTCTTGATCGTCAACTTCTTTCCCTGCTGTCCAGCCACTGACCAGTTTCCCTTCTTGACCTGAGGACTCAAAACAGGAGGACTACTCCGAATCTTTTTGTTTTCCTCGGTCAGTCGCCGAATTTCCATATTCGCCAACCTCAATTCTTCCTTAAGCTGTTGGTAAAGTTGCTCGATGGAGGGCATCTTCCTTCAATTCTAGAGAGCGCGCAAACAGGTCTTCACAGAGCCAAGTACACGTCAACACTGCGCAAAAGCCAACTCAATATATATTCCAGGTAGTAGGCTGGTAGACAGCAACCACCCAGGGAGGTACTACTGTCCTGCCAAGTGAGTGTAAAACGAAAGCCTGTAATTGTTTTACATGATGGTAGGATTGCTGGTGTCCATTTTTCTGTTTCATGAACATGCAAGGTTTCAGGGATGTCTTGCTACTTCTGCTTACACTTAGGTCACACTACACATATATGTACAAGCATATATATACATACCCCTCTGGGTTTTCTTCTATTTTCTTTCTAGTTTTTGTTCTTGTTTATTTTCTCTTATCTCCATGGGAAAATGGAACAGAATTCTTCCTCCGTAAGCCATGCATGTCGTAAGAGGCGGCTAAAATGCCGGAAGCAAGGGGCTAGTAACCCCTTCTCCTGTATATATTACTAAGTGTAAAAGGAGAAGCTTTCGTTTTTCCTTTTGGGCCACCCCGCCTCGGTGGGATACAGCCGGTGTGTTGAAAGAAGAAAGAAGATATATATATATATATATATACAAGGCAAGCCACGGAGGGTGGAAATCTTTACCTCAAGTACTTTCACACTTATCAGTGTGTCATCAGGAGCTATGCAATATTGCAAGAGAGCAACTAAAGCAGGGAGAGAATTCTCAGAGTAGCATTGTGCGGATGTGTCACCAGCCACAGTTTCCCTTAGAATGGTCGGTGCCAACCCCACTCTCCCTCCCTCCCCCTACTCCCCATATGGGGTAGTAGGGTTTCTGAGATGCCAAGTATGAAATTATAAGATATAATAGCAAGCCCCAAGCTTTCTCTAGTCGTTTATAACAGGTCATGTGGTTTGAGAAAATATGTTTCTCGTTGGATACTATACATATAGATTGTTATTATTCTATTGAGGTACTCAGAAATATCTCTTCCTAAATATTGTCTACTATTCTTCTCAGTGTTGGTTAATATGCCTGACTTGGGAATCTATCCCTTTCCCCTAATATTTCTATGATCTAAGTTTATAATTTCTACTAATTCCCATTAACCTCTCCTTATGTTATCTCGTAATCTTGTGTGCTTGTCACTGTATGGTATACTAACAGCTAAACGCATTATATAACCATTCACAACTGACGTGGTATGAAGTTTTGGTGCATAGACATTGGTCGGGCGTCACCAGTCCATCAACCCAACTGGCATAATGAGCAATCCTGTGATTTTGTATAGCATTGTTGGTAAAGATTGTTTACAATGGACTCTACTAAATAGCTATCGAGCTTGTATAGCCCATAATTTGAGTTATATACTGTATTCCTCTCATATTTCAAGAGGGAGATAAGATAAGATAAGATTTCGTTCGGATTTTTAACCCTGGAGGGTTAGCCACCCAGGATAACCCAAGAAAGTCAGTGCGTCATCGAGGACTGTCTAACTTATTTCCATTGGGGTCCTTAATCTTGTCCCCCAGGATGCGACCCACACCAGTCGACTAACACCCAGGTACCTATTTGCTGCTAGGTTAACAGGACAACAGGTGTAAGGAAACGTGTCGAAATGTTTCCACCCGCCGGGAATCGAACCCGGGCCCTCCGTGTGTGAAGCGGGAGCTTTAGCCACCAGGCCACCGGGCCACCTGAGGAGGATTCAATTATGTTTCTTTCCATGAGGCACTGAGAACTGTGAAAGTACTTGAGCTAAAGATTTCCAACCCCCGTTTCTTGTCTTGCATAGTTAAGATCGCCGTCTGCGATTATATATATATATATATATATATATATATATATATATATATATATATATATATATATATATATATATATATATATATATATATATATATACATATATATATATAATCATGCTTAATAGCCCAAACTTGCCGAATAGGCTGAACTCCCCTAAAAATTTAAATTTTCCTAAAACGTCTTTTACAGAATTTTAAATTTTTATTCATGTTTCACAGCACAGCTCCTGATGACATACGCGAAAGCGAAAGATCTTGATATAAAAATGTCTTGTTAGAACTCCACTTTCTTGGTCCACAGAATGGAGTGTGCAGGAGGGGAGTGGAGCGGGAGAGAGTGCCAGCCTCCATGGACCATGGAACTGTTCTGGCTCTACCTGGTACTGTTGATGCTGGGACAACTGTGTAGTACAACTGTTGAGTCCATGACTGATGCTGTCTGTTGTGATACCATAGGTAATAATTATATTACTTCTACCACTACTATTACAACATTACTGCTAATACCACCACCACTACTAGTACTACCACCACTATTACTACTACTACTACCACTGTTGCTACTACTACCACTGTTGCTACTACTACTACTACTACCACCACTACTACTAACACTACCAACATCTACCAACAGGGGAGACTGGTAGCTATGGTCGACAGAGAGAGTGGGAGAAAAATGAGCTATGGTCTTGCTGGGATAGTTACTGGGGTGGTGGTAGACTACTACTACTACTATTACTACTACTACTACCACTACTGCTAACACTACCACCATCCTCCAACAGGAGACACTGGTAGTTATGGTCAACAGAGAGTGTGGGGAACCATGAGCTATGGTCTGGCTGGGGTAGTTAGTGGAGTGCTGGTAGACTGGATGTCTGGTACCTCCAGGACCAAGAACTACAGCCCAGCCTTCATCATCACCATAGTCTGTGGTTTACTGGATCTACTACTGTCTACGATCTACCTCACGGTAATAGAAATTGTTATAATAGTAATTAACCTGCTAATACTAATAAAGACTTGAATGATATACGGATAATAATAATAATAATAATAATAATAATAATAATAATAATAATAGGTAGGTAAGTTTGGGGTGCCAGGTGTAAATGATAATGGGAGCCCTTTGAACTTTGTATAGAAAGGGGTTTAGTTATAGGTAATACATATTTTAAGAAAAAGAGGATAAATAAGTATACAAGATATGATGTAGGGCGAAATGACAGTAGTTTGTTGGATTATGTATTAGTAGATAAAAGACTTGAGTAGACTTCAGGATGTACATGTTTATAGAGGGGCCACAGATATATCAGATCACTTTCTAGTTGTAGCTACACTGAGAGTAAAAGGTAGATGGGATACAAGGAGAATAGAAGCATCAGGGAAGAGAGAGGTGAAGGTTTATGAACTAAAAGAGGAGGCAGTTAGGGTAAGATATAAACAGCTATTGGAGGATAGATGGGCTAATGAGAGCATAGGCAATGGGATCGAAGAGGTATGGGGCAGGTTTAAAAATGTAGTCTTAGAGTGTTCAGCAGAAGTTTGTGGTTACAGGAAAGTGGGTGCGGGAGGGAAGAGGAGCGATTGGTGGAATGATGATGTGAAGAGAGTAGTAAGGGAGAAAAAGTTAGCATATGAGAAGTTTTTACAAAGTAGAAGTGATGCAAGGAGGGAAGAGTATATGGAGAAAAAGAGAGAGGTTAAGAGAGTGGTGAAGCAATGTAAAAAGAGAGCAAATGAGAGAGTGGGTGAGATGTTATCAACAAATTTTGTTGAAAATAAGAAAAAGTTTTGGAGTGAGATTAACAAGTTAAGAAAGCCTAGAGAACAAATGGATTTGTCAGTTAAAAATAGGAGAGGAGAGTTATTAAATGGAGAGTTAGAGGTATTGGGAAGATGGAGGGAATATTTTGAGGAATTGTTAAATGTTGATGAAGATAGGGAAGCTGTGATTTCGTGTATAGGGCAAGGAGGAACAACATCTTGTAGGAGTGAGGAAGAGCCAGTTGTGAGTGTGGGGGAAGTTCGTGAGGCAGTAGGTAAAATGAAAGGGGGTAAGGCAGCCGGGATTGATGGGATAAAGATAGAAATGTTAAAAGCAGGTGGGGATATAGTTTTGGAGTGGTTGTTGCAATTATTTAATAAATGTATGGAAGAGGGTAAGGTACCTAGGGAATGGCAGAGAGCATGCATAGTTCCTTTGTATAAAGGCAAAGGGGATAAAAGAGAGTGCAAAAATTATAGGGGGATTAGTCTGTTGAGTATACCTGGCAAAGTGTATGGTAGAGTTATTATTGAAAGAATTAAGAGTAAGACGGAGAATAGGATAGCAGATGAACAAGGAGGCTTTAGGAAAGGTAGGGGGTGTGTGGACCAGGTGTTTACAGTGAAACATATAAGTGAACAGTATTTAGATAAGGCTAAAGAGGTCTTTGTGGCATTTATGGATTTGGAAAAGGCGTATGACAGGGTGGATAGGGGGGCAATGTGGCAGATGTTGCAGGTGTATGGTGTAGGAGGTAGGTTACTGAAAGCAGTGAAGAGTTTTTACGAGGATAGTGAGGCTCAAGTTAGAGTATGTAGGAAAGAGGGAAATTATTTCCCAGTAAAAGTAGGCCTTAGACAAGGATGTGTGATGTCACCGTGGTTGTTTAATATATTTATAGATGGGGTTGTAAGAGAAGTAAATGCGAGGGTCTTGGCAAGAGGCGTGGAGTTAAAAGATAAAGAATCACACATAAAGTGGGAGTTGTCACAGTTGCTCTTTGCTGATGACACTGTGCTCTTGGGAGATTCTGAAGAGAAGTTGCAGAGATTGGTGGATGAATTTGGTAGGGTGTGCAAAAGAAGAAAATTGAAAGTGAATACCGGAAAGAGTAAGGTTATGAGGATAACAAAAAGACTAGGTGATGGAAGATTGGATATCAGATTGGAGGGAGAGAGTATGGAGGAGGTGAATGTATTCAGATATTTGGGAGTGGACGTGTCAGCGGATGGGTCTATGAAAGATGTGGTGAATCATAGAATTGATGAGGGGAAAAGGGTGAGTGGTGCACTTAGGAGTCTGTAGAGACAAAGAACTTTGTCCTTGGAGGCAAAGAGGGGAATGTATGAGAGTATAGTTTTACCAACGCTCTTATATGGGTTGCAGCGAGAAGGCTGGAGGCAGTGGAGATGTCATGTCTGAGAGCAATGTGTGGTGTGAATATAATGCATAGAATTCGTAGTTTGGAAGTTAGGAGGAGGTGCGGGATTACCAAAACTGTTGTCCAGAGGGCTGAGGAAGGGTTGTTGAGGTGGTTCGGACATGTGGAGAGAATGGAGCGAAACAGAATAACTTCAAGAGTGTATCAGTCTGTAGTGGAAGGAAGGCGGGGTAGGGATCGGCCTAGGAAAGGTTGGAGGGAGGGGGTAAAGGAAGTTTTGTGTGCGAGGGGCTTGGACTTCCAGCAGGCATGCGTGAGCGTGTTTGATAGGAGTGAATGGAGACAAATGGTTTTTAATACTTGACGTGCTGTTGGAGTGTGAGCAAAGTAACATTTATGAAGGGATTCAGGGAAACCGGCAGGCCGGACTTGAGTCCTGGAGATGGGAAGTACAGTGCCTGCACTCTGAAGGAGGGGTGTTAATGTTGCAGTTTAAAAACTGTAGTGTAAAGCACCCTTCTGGCAAGACAGTGATGGAGTGAATGATGGTGAAAGTTTTTCTTTTTCGGGCCACCCTGCCTTGGTGGGAATCGGCCAGTGTGATAATATAAATAAATAAAAATAATAATAATAATCATATAAATGAATATTGTAATTACGACAGTAATAATAATAGTAAGAGAATTGTTATATATAACAATTTTACACTTACTAAACCATTGTTCCACAGTTGCTGGAACCATTGTTCCATAGTTACTGAACCATTGTTCCACGCTTAATGAACCAATGATCCACAGTTACTGAACCATTGTTCCACGCTTAATGAACCAATGATCCACAGTTACTGAACCATTGTTCCACGCTTACTGAGCCATTGTTCCATGCTTAATGAGTATTGTTCCACGCTTAATGAACCATTGCTCCACAGCTACTGAGCCATTGTTTCAAGTTACTGAACCATTGTTCCACAGTTACTGAATCATTGTTCCATGCAACTATTGTTCCACAGGTATTGAATCATTATCCATTGTTCTACGCTTGCTAATCCATTGTTCTGCAGATAATGATGTATTGTTCCATTGTTCCAAGCTTACTGAACCATTGTTCCACAGTTACTGAACCATTTTTCCATTGTTTCACAGTTACTGAATCATTGTTCCACATTATTGAACCATTGTTTCATTGTTCAGCGCTTACTGAACCATTGTTCCATTGTTTCACGCTTACTGAACCATTGTTCCAAGCTTACCGAGCAATTTTCCATTGTTTCACGCTTACTGGACCATTGTTCCACAGTTAATAAAACTATTGTTCCACAGTTACTCAACTATTGTTCAACTGTTTCTGAATTATTGTTCTACAGGTACCGAACCATTGTTCCATGATTACTGAACCATTGTTTCGTTGTTCCACAGTGTTCCTTGTTTACTAAACCATTGTTCTACACTTACTGAACAATTGTTCTACAGTGTTCCACACTTATTAAAGCACTGTTCAATTGTTCCTTAATTACTAAACCATTGTACGATTGTTCCAGAGTTACTGTGGAATTCCACATTTACTGTACCAATGCTCTGCACTTTCTGAACTACTGTTCCATTGTTCCACAATGAACAAGTGTTCCACACTTACCAAAACATATTTCCATTGTTCCACAGTTAGTAAACCATTGTTCCATTCTTCCACACTTACTGAACCATTGTTTCACAGTGTTCCATACTAAACATTTGTTCCACACTTGCTGAACCATTGTTCCCCAGTCACTGCCTTTGTTTCATAGTATTCCACTGATCCATTGGTACATTGTTCCACACTTAGTGAAACTTTTCTCCATACTGAACCACTGTTCAACGCCTTCTGAAGCATTGTTTCCTGTTACTTAACCATTGTTCCACGCTTAATGAACCATTGTTCCACACTGAACCATTATTCTTTTGCACAGTTACTGAACCATTGTTCCACATTTACTGCATTCATTGTTCCATGATTACCGAACTATTATTCCACGATTACTGAACCATTGGTCCATACTTACTGAACCATTGTTCCACAGTTACTGAACCATTCTTTCACAATCACTAAATTGTTCCACAGTTACTGAACCATTGTTCCTCAGTTACAGAATTATTGTTCCACAGTTACTGAACCATTGTTCTACAGTTACTGAACCATTGTTCCACAGTTACTGAACCATTGTTCCACAGTTACTGAGCTATTGTTCCACAGTTACTGAACCATTGTTCTTGAATTACAGAACCATTGTTCCACAGTTGCTGAACCATTGTTCCACAGTTACTGAACCATTGTCCCACACTGAATCATTGTTCCTCAGTTACTGAACTATTGTTCCACTGTTACTGAACCATTGTCCCACACTGAATCATTGTTCCACAGTTACTGAATCATTGTTACACAGTTACTGAACCAATGTTCCTGAATTACAGAACCATTGTTCCACAGTTGTTGAACCATTGTTCTACAGTTACTGAGTCATTGTTCCACAGTTACTGAAAAATTGTTCCACAGTTACCGTACCATTGTTCCACAGTTGCTGTACCATTGTTCCTAAGTTACTGAACCATTGCTCTGCAGTTACTGAACCAATGTTCCATATTTATTGAACTATTGTTTCCTGCTTACTGAGCCATTGTTCCATATTTACTGAGACTTTGTTGTACAGTTACTGAACCGTTGTTCCATCCTTATTCAACCATTGTTCCACAGTTACTGAACCATTGTTTCTTTGTTCCACTGTATTCCACATTTTCTGAACCATTGTTTCACAGTTACTGAACAATTGTTCTAGTGTTCCACAGTGTCCCACACTTACTAAACCATTATACCATTTTTTCTATAGTAACTGTACCATTGTTCCACACTTACTGAACCATTGTTACATTGTTCAGCAGTTACTGAACGATTATTCCACACTTACTGAAACGTTGCAAAGTTAGTGAACCATTGTTCCACACTTGCTGAACCATTGTTACATTGTTAAACAGTTACCGTTCTATTGTACCATTGTTCGAAAGCTACTGAATAGTTGTACCAATGTTTCACAGTTACTGTACTGTTGTACCATTGTTCCACTGTTACTGAATCATTGTACCATTGTTCCATAGTTACTGTACCATTGTTAAACAGTTACTGTATTATTGATTCAGTTATTGTACCATTGTTTCACGGTTACTGTACCATCGTTCAACAATTACTGTACCATTGTTCCACAGTTACTGAACCATTGTACCATTGTTCCACAGTTAATCATTGTACCATTGTTTCACAGTTACTGTATCATTGTTCCACATTTATTGTACCATTGTTCCACAGTTGCTGTACCATTGTTCAACAGTTACTGTATCATTGTTCCACAGTTACTCTACCAATTATTGTATCAATGTTCCACAGTCACTGTATCATTGTTCCACAGTTACTGTACCACTGTTAGATTCAACATTTTTTGTTCCATCGTTCAACAGTTACTTTACCATTGTTCCATAGTTATTGTACCATTGTTCCAAGTTACTGACCATTGTAGTATTCTAGTTACTGTATCATTGTACCAATGTTCAAGAGTTTACCATTGTTCCAGTTACTGAACCATTGTTCCATTGTTCCACAGGTACCCAGGCTGAGTGATGGAACGAAGTTGTGGAGAGGACTGAAACCTCTGCTGAAAGACTACCACTTCCTAGTATTTCTAGGCCTATCTAGCCTGCTAGGCCTATATGACGGCCTAGACACTGGCTATGTCTTTGTGTACGTACTTGTAGTAGTGGTGGTAGTTGTGGTAGTAGTAGTAGTAGTAGTTGATAATGATAGTGGTGGTGGTTGTAGTGGTAGTGGTGATAGTTGTGGTAGTAGTAGTGGTGGTGGTGCATGTAGTAGGGGTGGTTGATGCTAGTAGTTTGGTAGTAGTGGTAGTAGTAGTAGTAGTGATGGTGGGAGTAATAGTAGCGGTTGTAATGACAAGTTTTAGTGGTAGTAGTGCAAGTAGTGTTGGTACTTGTGGTTGTAGTAGTAGTCGTGGTAGTGGTGGCGGTAGTGGAAGTAGTGTTGGTAGTATCGGTGGTAGTAGTCGTGGTAATAAGGGTAATAGTGGTAGTAGTAGTGGTGGTGGTAGTAGTAGAAATAGGAATGGTGGTACTGTTGATAACATTTGTGGTAATGATGATGGTAGTAGTGGTGGTACTGGTAGTGGTGGTAGTATTGGTAGTAGTGGTGGTACTGGTAGTGGTGGTAGTATTGGTAGTAGTGGTAGTTTTTGTAGTGGAATCAGTAGTGGTAGTAGAGGTGGTAAAAGTAGTGATAGTAGTCAGGTAGTAGTGGCGGTAGTAGTGGTTGTCGTGGTGGTGGTTGTGGAAGTAGTGGTAGTAGTGGAAGTTATGGTAGTACTGGCGGTACTAGGTGTGGTAGTAGTAGTGGTGGTGGTTGTGGTAGTATTGATGATGGTAGTGGCAGTGATTGCCGTAGTAGTAGTTATAGTGTTGGTTGTGGTCGTAGTGGTGATAATAGTGGTGATAGTAGTGTTTGTGGTAGTGATAGTTGTAGTGATAGTGGTGTTGGTAGTGGCATTTGTGGTGGTGGTATTGGTAATAATTATGATAGTAGTGGTATTGATGGTAGTAGTGGTGGAAGTAGTGGTATTGGTGGTATTAGTGGTGACAGTGGTGGTGACTGTAGGAGTAATGATGGTGGTAGTGGTAGTACCGGTGGTAGTACCGGTAGTAGTTGTGGTAGTGGTGGTGGTAGTGGAAATAGTGGTGGTAGTAGTTGTGGTAGTAGTAGTAGTAGTAGTAGTAGTAGTAGTGATAGTTGTCTTAGTAGTAATAAAGGTTGTTGTAGTAATGGTAGTAGTGGTGGTAGTAGTGTTAATAGCTGTGGTAATTGTGATAGTAGTAGTAGTGGTGCTGGTAGTGGTAGCACTGGGGGTGGGGTATCAGAGCTATCAGACATATCCTGGAAATCAGACATTAACACCTTAAATCGTTACCAGTGCCTAGAGAAGCTGAATAGAGAAGCATACAAGGTATGTATGATACACGTACCATTGAGGAAACCCAGAAGATCAGATATATAGAGAGAGCAAAGGGTATGGTACAGAAGAAGAAAGCGGGTTACTGAATTGCTTAAAAACACAATTATGCTTCAGCAGAGGAAAGATAGACTTAGACGAGAGATCATTGAACTAGAGCAAAAACTTAGGATGTCATACCTAACAGAATTAGAAAAGGAACAAAGGCTCATACAGGATATTACAAGAAACCCAAAATATTTCTTTTCCTATGCAAAATTCAAGTTAAGAATTACCTGTAGAACTGAACCGCTACTGAGAGGAGACTCGTATACTGACGATGAACAGGAAATGAGTGAAATCCTAAAAGAACAGTATGAGTCGGTGTTCAGCAACCCATTAATTGACAGCAAGGTAGAAAATGCAGAAATATTTTTTACTCCAGAAGAAGGCCGCGCAGACCAACTAACTGACATTAGTACAAATCTCATAGATTTCGAAAAAGAAATGGACAACATGCCCATTCACTCATCACTTGGACCAGATTCATGGAATGCTCTGTTTATAAAGAAGTGCAAAGCACCAATGGCACGAGCACTCAGCATTCTTTGGAGGTAGAGCTTAGATTTAGGTGAAATACCGGGAAGTATTTATAAGGGAGGTAGTAGAGCACTAGCAAATTTCATGGACCAGCACAACCAGCATAACCCGAACCAGCGTGGTTTTAGAGCAGGACGATCATGCCTGTCACAGCTGCTGAACCATTATGACAGAATTACGGAGGCATTGGAAGACGACCAAAACGCAGATGTGATTTACACAGACTTTGCAAAGGCGTTTGACAAATGGAGTGATAGCGCACAAAATGAGGGCCATGGGCATTACGGTTAAGGTAGGCAGATAGATTTTAGGGTTCCTTACACACAGAACACAAAAACTAGTAGTAAACAGGGCAAGATCCAGCATCAGCGAGGTCAAAAGCTCAGTGCCCCAGGGCACTGTCCTGGCACCTCTGCTCTTTCTCATCCTCACAGCATAGATAAAAACACCCAGCACACTTTTGTATCATCATTTGCAGATGACACTAAAATAAACATGAAAGTCACAACGGTAGAGAACACTGAAAAAGTACAGGAAAACAGGGTTTTCCAGTGGGCAGTGAAGAACATGACGTTCAATGGTGATAAGTTCCAACTGCTTAGGTATGCAAAGAATGAAGAACTCAAAAGGAACACTATATACAAAACTCAAGAGGGTCACCAAATGGAACGTAAGGAACATGTAAAAGACCTGGGAATAATTATGTCAGCTGACCTTTCTTTTAAAGACCATAACAAGACAAAGATCACGACAGCCAGGAAGGTGACGGGATGGGTATTGAGAACTTTCAAAACAAGAGAAATAATGCCATTGGTGACACTCTGCAAATCACTAGTGCTCCCTCGCTTAAAATATTGTTCATTGCTGACTGCCCCGTTAAAAGCAGAAGTATTGGAGCTGGAACAAATACAGACATCGTTTACGGCTCACAGTGAGCCAGTAAAGCACCTAAACTACTTAGAACGCCTTCAAGTCTTGAACATGTACTCACTGGAGCGGATGAGAGAGAGAAATATGATAATATATACCTGGAAAGTACTCGAGGGCCTGGTCCCAAATCTGCACACTGCCATAACAACATACTGGAGTGAGAGATATAAAATAAACTCACTGAGGAGCAGGTGTGCGGTGGGGACAATAAGGGAACACTGTATCAACATCAGGGGTCCCAGACTATTTAGCATCTTGACTCACGAAATCGTAATGACACGATTGCAAACAAACCATACCCCGGCCGGGATTGAACCCGAGGTCAGAGAGTCTGAAAACTCCAGCCCGTCGCGTTAGCCACTAGACCAGCTAGCCACAATAAGATTCGTCCAACTAGGTATATTTCAACACCATAGGAAGGTTAGCACAGGCACCACTGTGACCACAAATGCAAGTTTTTACAGACGAATCTCCAGCTAGCGTGGCCGTGACGAACTCTAGCTCAAGTCCCTTCACTGCCGTCAACATGACTCACGAAATCGTAATGAGTTTTGAGACTCTCTGACCGCGGGTTCAATCCCGGCCGGGGTATGGTTTGTTTGCAATCGTGTCATTACGATTTCGTGAGTCATGTTGACGGCAGTGAAGGGACTTGAGCTAGAGTTCGTCACAGCCACGCTAGCTGGAGATTCGTCTGTAAAAACTTGCATTTGTGGTCCCAGTGGTGCCTGTGCTAACCTTCCTATGGTGTAGAAATATACCTAGTTGGACGAATCTTATTGTGGCTAGCTGGTCTAGTGGCTAAAGCGACGGGCTGGAGTTTTGAGACTCTCTGACCGCGGGTTCAATCCCGGCCGGGGTATGGTTTATTTAGCATCTTACCAGAAGTTGTCAGAAACACGGCTGGAACAAGCATAGAAGCCTTCAAGAGGAAACTGGACAAGTATCTTCACCAGGCTGTGATGGATATGTGGAGCAGCGGGCCTCCAGCAGCAGCAGCCTGGTTGACCAGGCAAGCATCAGAGGAGCCTGGCCCATGGCCTAACTCAGAGAGTAGATAAACTCTCGAAACTCTTCAAAGGTATATCAAGGGTAAAGGTAGAGATGACAGATGTAGTGGTAGTACTGGTGGAAGTAATGGAAATAATGGTAGTAGTCGTTGATGTGGTAGTATTGATGGTAGCAGTGTTAATAGTGGTGGTAGTAATGATGGTTGTATTGGTGGTGGTGGTGTTAGTAGTGATAATGGTGTTGGTAGTGGTAGTAGTGGTAATAGTGGTGGTGGTAATGGTAGTAGTAGTTATGGTGGTAGTGCTGGGAGCGCTGATAGCAGTAGTATTGGTAGTAGTTGTAGTGGTGATATTAGTGGTGGCAGTGGGGTGGTGGGAGTGGTAGTAGCGGTAATAGTGATGGTGGTGGTGGTGGTGATAGTTGTAGTAGGGGTAGTGATGGTGGTAGTAGTCGTGGTGGTGGTAGTGGAGGTATTAGTGGTAGTGATTAGTAGTAGTGGTGATATCAGTGGTAGTAGTGGTGGTAGTAGAGGTAATAGGGTGGTAATAGTGAATTTATGAGTGGTAGTAGTGGTGGTAGTATTTGTAGTAGTGATATTACTAATATTAGTCGTTTTAGTAGTGGTGAAATCATAAAAGTGTTGGTAGTATTTGTGGTTGTAGTAGTAGTGACTGTAGTAGCGATGGTAGTATTGGTAGTAGTAGTTGTAGTGGCAGTAGCGATAAATAATTTATTTATTTGTCTTTGCAAATAGTACATTGAGATTATGTAATAGTGGTGTTAGTGGTAGTATTGGTATTATCAGTATTTTTTATTTTATTTTATTTAAAATACAATACATAGCTTAACATAAAACCCCTTAAACAAAGGTTGATATACATTTAATATAAATACATTATGAATCACAATCCCTCAGGACATACAACAGCAAAATAACACACACAATATTAACAGACACAAAGAGGTTACACAAATACACTAGAAAATATCGCTTATGACAGAACATAACATAAAGAAAGATGGGTAATCTTAATCCTATTTACACAAGAACAACAACAAGGACATAACATGTAGGTGACCCCTGTAATAGGTTCAATAATATAATTAAAGCCATAATCCCTTCAGGTATACACTATTTACATAATATTACTGTGACATATTGTCAATGCACAATACAATAAGAAGAATATTACGATAAATATATCGGTTACTCACACCCTGCACAAATAATCAATAAATGAAAGGACCTACATCACAATCTCATGATAAAACAAAGTACATACTCTTACTACCGTACTACCGTCCTGCCAGATGATTGTGAAACAGAAACCTGTAACTGTTTTGCATGATGGTAGGATTGCTGGTTTCTTTTTCTGTCTCATAAACACGCTAGATAACAGGGATATCTTGCTACTCCTACTTACACTTTGGTCACACTTCACAGACACGCACATGCATATATATATACATACATCTAGGTTTTTCCCCTTTTCCTAAATAGCTCTTGTTCTTCTTTATTTCTTCTATTGTCCATGGGGAAGTGGAAAAGAATCTTTCCTCCATAAGCCATTTGTGTCATATGAGGCGACTAAAATGCCGGGAGCAATGGGCTAGTAACCCCTTCTCCTGTAGACATTTACTAAAAAAGAGAAGAAGAAAAACTTTATAAAACTGGGATGCTTGAATGTGCGTGGATGTAATGCGGATGACAAGAAACAGATGACTGCTGATGTTATGAATGAAATGAAGTTGGATGTCCTGGCCCTAAGCGAAACAAAGCTGAAGGGGGTACAGGAGTTTCGGTGGGGGGAAATAAATGGGATTAAATCTGGAGTATCTGAGAGAGTTAGAGCAAAGGAAGGGGTAGCAGTAATGTTGAAGGATCAGTTATGGAAGGAGAAAAGAGAATATGAATGTGTAAATTCAAGAATTATGTGGATTAAAGTAAAGGTTGGATATGAAAAGTGGGTCATAATAGGCGTGTATGCACCTGGAGAAGAGAGGAATGTAGAGGAGAGAGAGAGATTTTGGGAGATGTTAATTGAATGTATAGAAGCCTTTGAACCAAGTGAGAGAGTAATTGTGGTAGGGGATCTGAATGCTAAAGTAGGAGAAACTTTTAGAGAGGGTGTGGTAGGTAAGTTTGGGGTGCCAGGTGTAAATGATAATGGGAGCCCTTTGATTGAACTTTGTATAGAAAGGGGTTTAGTTATAGGTAATACATATTTTAAGAAAAAGAGGATAAATAAGTATACAAGATATGATGTAGGGCGAAATGACAGTAGTTTGTTGGATTATGTATTGGTAGATAAAAGACTGTTGAGTAGACTTCAGGATGTACATGTTTATAGAGGGGCCACAGATATATCAGATCACTTTCTAGTTGTAGCTACACTGATAGCAAAAGGTAGATGGGGTAAAAGGAGAATAGAAGCATCAGGGAAGAGAGAGGTGAAGGTTTATAAACTAAAAGAGGAGGCAGTTAGGGTAAGATATAAACAGCTATTGGAGGATAGATGGGCTAATGAGAGCATAGGCAATGGGGTCGAAGAGGTATGGGGTAGGTTTAAAAATGTAGTGTTAGAGTGTTCAGCAGAAGTTTGTGGTTACAGGAAAGTGGGTGCAGGAGGGAAGAGGAGCGATTGGTGGAATGATGATGTAAAGAGAGCAGTAATGGATAAAAAGTTAGCATATGAGAAATTTTTACAAAGTAGAAGTGATGCAAGGAGGGAAGAGTATATGGAGAAAAAGAGAGAGGTTGAGAGAGTGGTGAAGCAATGTAAAAAGAGAGCAAATGAGAGAGTGGATGAGATGTTATCAACAAATTTTGTTGAAAATAAGAAAAAGTTTTGGAGTGAGATTAACAAGTTTTGGAAGCCTAGAGAACAAATGGATTTGTCAGTTAAAAATAGAAGAGGAGAGTTATTAAATGGAGAGTTAGAGGTATTGGGAAGATGGAGGGAATATTTTGAGGAATTGTTAAATGTTGATGAAGATAGGGAAGCTGTGATTTCGTGTATAGGGCAAGGAGGAATAACATCTTGTAGGAGTGAGGAAGAGCCAGTTGTAAGTGTGAGGGAAGTTCGTGAGGCAGTAGGTAAAATGAAAGGGGGTAAGGCAGCCGGGATTGATGGGATAAAGATAGAAATGTTAAAAGCAGGTGGGGATATAGTTTTGGAGTGGTTGGTGCAATTATTTAATAAATATATGGAAGAGGGTAAGGTACCTAGGGATTGGCAGAGAGCATGCATAGTTCCTTTGTATAAAGGCGAAGGGGACAAAAGAGAGTGCAAAAATTATAGGGGGATAAGTCTGTTGAGTATACCTGGTAAAGTGTATGGTAGAGTTATTATTGAAAGAATTAAGAGTAAGACGGAAAATAGGATAGCAGATGAACAAGGAGGCTTTAGGAAAGGTAAGGGGTGTGTGGACCAGGTGTTTACAGTGAAACATATAAGTGAACAGTATTTAGATAAGGCTAAAGAGGTCTTTGTGGCATTTATGGATTTGGAAAAGGCGTATGACAGGGTGGATAGGGGGGCAATGTGGCAGATGTTGCAAGTGTATGGTGTAGGAGGTAGGTTAGTGAAAGCAGTGAAGAGTTTTTACGAGGATAGTGAGGCTCAAGTTAGAGTATGTAGGGAAGAGGGAAATTTTTTCCCAGTAAAAGTAGGCCTTAGACAAGGATGTGTGATGTCACCATGGTTGTTTAATATATTTATAGATGGGGTTGTAAGAGAAGTAAATGCGAGGGTCTTGGCAAAAGGCATGGAGTTAAAAGATAGAGAATCACACATAAAGTGGGAGTTGTCACAGTTGCTCTTTGCTGATGACACTGTGCTCTTGGGAGATTCTGAAGAGAAGTTGCAGAGATTGGTGGATGAATTTGGTAGGGTGTGCAAAAGAAGAAAATTAAAAGTGAATACAGGAAAGAGTAAGGTTATGAAGATAACAAAAAAGATTAGGTGACGAAAGATTGGATATCAGATTGGAGGGAGAGAGTATGGAGGAGGTGAATGTATTCAGATATTTGGGAGTGGACCTGTCAGCGGATGGGTCTATGAAAGATGAGGTGAATCATAGAATTGATGAGGGGAAAAGGGTGAGTAGTGCACTTAGGAGTCTGTGGAGACAAAGAACTTTGTCCTTGGAGGCAAAGAGGGGAATGTATGAGAGTATAGTTCTACCAATGCTCTTATATGGGTGTGAAGCATGGGTGATGAATGTTGCAGCGAGGAGAAGGCTGGAGGCAGTGGAGATGTCATGTCTGAGGGCAATGTGTGGTGTGAATATAATGCAGAGAATTCGTAGTTTGGAAGTTAGGAGGAGGTGCGGGATTACCAAAACTGTTGTCCAGAGGGCTGAGGAAGGGTTGTTGAGGTGGGTCGGACATGTAGAGAGAATGGAGCGAAATAGAATGACTTCAAGAGTGTATCAGTCTGTAGTGGAAGGAAGGTGGGGTAGGGGTCAGCCTAGGACAGGTTGGAGGGAGGGGGTAAAGGAGGTTTTGTGTGCGAGGGGCTTGGACTTCCAGCAGGCTTGTGTGAGCGTGTTTGATAGGAGTGAATGGAGACAAATGGTTTTTAATACTTGACGTGCTGTTGGAGTGTGAGCAAAGTAACATTTATGAAGGGGTTCAGGTAAACCGGCAGGCCGGACTTGAGTCCTGGAAATGGGAAGTACAGTGCCTGCACTCTGAAGGAGGGGTGTTAATGTTGCAGTTTAAAAACTGTAGTGTAAGGCACCCTTCTGGCAAGACAGTGATGGAGTGAATGATGGTGAAAGTTTTTCTTTTTTGGGCCACCCTGCCTTGGTGGGAATCGGCCAGTGTGATAATAATAATAATAATAAAATTACTTACTCAACTAACCCGTAAGTTCCCTACAGTCACACATACTCGCCTTACCACAAGTCTTACGAGTCAGCCACAAAACTAGAAAAGCCATAAGCATTCCGCACTCATCTACAGGCTATACACATTATATAATATAGCAATAAAATGCTCGGTACAAACACATAAAACCCCGTTTGCCAGGGCAAAGCCTAAAGGTAAATCAAGTACTTCAACAAAGAAAGAAGGCAGTAGACTCTGACATAAGACAGCTATAACACATTATATAACTGCACCACCACATCCTCTCACACAACCACATTTACCACAACCACACATTACACTGATACACACAGCAACACAGCCCTTGTACATACCCAACCCCGGAGACGAGCCCGTTCCATCCCCTAAACTTCAACCCCCCCCCTTTCACAACGCTAACAATGCTCTCACACTCATACTAAGATACCCTGCTGAAAAAGCCTGGTCCCAGCGACTTCCATATATTTCCTGATTACAACACAACATTCTACAAATGGTCGCCGCCAACACCCTTTTGTGCACCTCCCAATCCCCATTCCCTCTCATCGCCCAGGATACAAAAACAAAATCTGCAATTATATATGTGATTGCACGTTGCACAGGCACCTCTACACCTCCCACGTCCAAACTTAATGCCCTCAATACTGATATCCCGCCCCCTCCCACTGTCCTCAGAACCTTACTCATCCATTCCCTGATACACCCTAAATTATCACAAAATTACACTACATGAAATGCTGTCTCCTCATCCCCACACACCCGACAGGCGCCCTCCACCATCAACCCTCTTTCCATAAGTGCAGCACCTGACGGCAGTATACCATGGAGAAAACGGAAAAATACCTCTCGCACACTTGGTCGCATGCGCATCAACGTAACCTCTCCCATATATCCTCCCACGCATACATAGGGTAGATACTCTCAGCTTTCACGACTACCTTCGCCCTTACAGCACGCTCTAAAACACCCACCCGAACTTTATTAGGGTCCCGGACATGCAGCAATGCCTGCAACACGTCTTCACACACCCTCATCTCCGACCCTCCCCACCACATTCACACCTCTTCATGTAAGTCATTCACGCCCCTCCCCGCTTGTCCCCACACACGGCGTAACCCCCACTTTAAATAAATACACTTGACTCTTAACCGTAAATCAATCAACCCCAATCCTCCTCTGTTGACCGGTAGGGTAACCACACTCCTACTCAACCATTCACACCTGGAACCCCAAAGAAAATGGAAAACCCTCCCTAACAGCCTCATAACATCCAGACCTGCTAACGGATATACTGCTGCCACGTGCCATACTTTACTGTATAACAACACATTCACAACAATCGCACACTGATGTACTGTCAAATGAGTTGGTCTCAACCCATCCAAGCGCCCCACCACTCAATCCACAAGAAGTCCAGAATTAATCATCCTCGCATCTCTCGCACTACCCATATACACTATCCCACACATTTTTATCCTGTCCACCATATTCCAACGTACATTCCATCCCCAACTCTCTCTTCCCACCCAATCTCCTAAGACCAGTAATTCTGATTTTTCCACATTAACTCTCAAACCGGTAACCCCAGAGAAATTATCAATAACATCTCCTACCAGCACGTAAACTCCTCAGCGTTCTCACAAGTATTGTCGTGTCATCCACGTACCCTATTATTCCCTGCTCTCCACTTCCTACTCCCCAATCCATCTCCATACATGCTCCCACTGCTCTATAGAAAGGGTCTGTTAAACAGGCAGACAACTGAGACAGGGGACAACCCTGCCTAATACCCCGACCCAGGGATACCCACTACCCCAACTTCCCATTTACCTGTACACACACTCCCACACCTTTATACAATGTCTCTGCCCAATGCACCACCTCCTCTCCGAAACCCTGCCTCCTTAATATGTACCACAACACCTCACGTTCTACACTATCATACGCCGCCTGCCAATCTAACTCTAAGACACATCCCCCCTGCTCCCCTCCCTACCCTTCCACAAAATTCTTTATAATACTATGCCCGTCATACATTGTCCTCCCAGACACACCATATTGTCCTCTCGCAACCACTCTATCCACCACACACTTCAGCCTATTTCCTAAAATTTTTGCAAAAATCTTATAATCAGCACACAGCAATGATATTATCCTAAAGTCCCACACCATGTCTTGTCGCTCACCTTTTGGCACTAAAACCACAACTGCAGTTCCTTGCAACCTGCCCATCCTCCCTTCCCTTTTCATCATATTCATTAGTTCTACTAAGAAGAACTTCAACACACTCCAATGGCTCACATAAAACTCGCAGGGCAAGCCATCCAAACCTGGTGCCTTACCTCGTGCCATCCCCTCTAAAGCCCTCCACACCTCCCCTTCTTCAGTATCCCCCCCAACGCCATGCGATCACTGCCACTTAGCATACAAGATACATTCTCCCCCAACCCCCCAAAAGCCCTCACGTCCACCCCTGCACTTAGTAAATTTCTTCCAAACCACCTATCCACGTAATCACTCATCGCCTCCGTCCCACCCTATATCCACCAAGTCCTCATGTACCACCAGCCTATCAATTTCCATAGCCATACGGCACTGCCTCTGTCCCTGTAACACACAGGCCAATGGGCAATCACCCCACACTGCCTCTTCAAATCCACCCTGCACTCTCACCACATCAAATCTGTCATTCTGCAATTCTCGAATCCTCCCTTTTAACAACTCGATTTCCTCCATGGGATACTGCCCTGCCTGCATGCCCCTCTCATAACAACCTTGTAACCTACCCTCGAAATACTGCTGCAACCCGTACGTCATTCAACCCTGATACTTTCCCCATCGCACATAAAACCGCCAGATCCTCGCCTTAGCTACCCCATCCCACCACCCCAGCAAGTCACCCACATCCCTACCCTCTCCCCACAAATTCTCCCACATTGTCCTAAAATCTAACTCCGCCTCCTCCGCCCCAAGAAGTCTCACATTTAACTTCCAATACCCTGGATACCTCTTAGGCAAGCTGGCCCAAGTCAAATCCGTATAAACAGCTCTATGATCCATGTATACAGCATCTACCATACGCACACACATCACCCGCACACTTCTCGTCGCATATAACCTATCTAGCCTGGCGCGTATCCTTGTCTATGAAACGTATGCTCAACCATCAGGTCCCCACCTCCAATAACATCCCTTAATCCCACGCCCAACAAAAGATTCCTTAGGCTAACCAAAAAACACCCTGCCCCCCGTGGCTCCACATCCTTTCTATGTACTGCACAATTCCAATCACCGCCTACGATTGTTACTGAGGGAAGAGATCTCAAATAATAAATCAAAACATCATGCACAAACTCATTCTTCACCCGTACATCATGCTCCGCTGGCGCATACACACAAACCACTGCCAGTCGCTCACCCCTCCACCATCCATCTACCCAGAGTACCCTACCCTCCTCCCCTCCCTCACATCTAATTACAACAAACAGGCTCGTCTCCCAAATCAGGATCCCAGCCCCACCCTTCAAACGTTCCGAATATGCCACAAACACACGATATCCAGCCACATTCAAATCCCAACCAACCTTAAAATTATGCTCCTGCACAAACACAATATCTATGGCATAACACCTCAAAAACCCCTGGAGCCACAAACACTTCACATTCGCACACATACCATTTACATTCACAGTCATACACCTGAAACCTTCGTGAAGGGTTTTACACGCTGCCCTGGAACTCCTCTCATAGGCGCATTACCAGCCTTCCTACTTTTCCCACCTCGCTCTCCACTGTGAGCGCGATTCCACCCCCGGTCGAACACCTTACCAGACACACCTGTGGCACCTCCACTCACCACTTCAGCCCACGGTTTCTTCTCCGGCCTCTGCACCAGGGTCAAGACATCATCGGAATCAGAGTGCATTGCCGCCCTCTTTTGCCGAACACTCTCTGTTCTGGTCGGGAGATGCCTCACAATGTACCTCCTCCGCCACCTCGACCACGGTCACCACTCCCATAGAAGCGGCACCCACAGTCAGCTGACTGCCTCTCCTATTGTCATCGCTCTCCTCTTGTCATCGCTCTCCTCTGGTCCTTCCACCGACTGTGCATCATCCCCAGCTCTCGACGTCTCCAAAAACCTGTCTGTCAACTGCTCTAAAGCCACATCCTCCGCTCGTTCCTCGCCACTCAGCTTGGTCTCCCCTTCCACCAAAACGGAGACCATAGAGCCTACAGGCATTGATGGGCTCGACCCCACCATCGGGAACTCTCTCTCCACCTCCTCGCTCCAAGAAGAACTATGGCCATTTACAGGTGTCCCATTGACAGGCCCCTCCATCGGGTCAGGCCCTCGCTCCGTCCCTCTGTCTGCATCCTGTTGGCGCTGCTGCCTCCCACACTGGGCTGTCATATGGTCATAAGCACCACATAGCCTGCAAGTCTTGCGCTGCCCTGCATAATACACCATAACTTGTGTCCGAAAGTCCTCTAGGATGACAAACGATGGGATAGAATGCCTCAGCATCATCTTCAGGTTGAACGTACCTTCCGGCAAGCCGGCGTAAGCCCCATCCGCCCAAGTATCCGCTGTTGCCAGGTGAACAGTACCGTAACGTTCAAAAACATTCCTTAGGTCTGCCTCGTCAGCTTCGAAAGGCACATTACGTACCTTCACCCAGGTGTAGTGTCTCGGCACATCAATGAGACGAACTCGTATTGCCGAGTTAACATCCACACAGCCATCTTGATACTTCTCCACCAGGCGTTCATACACTGCCGTCGATCGTAGCTTGACGAATATTCGGTGAGCCCCATTGAGCGATACTCCATACAGATCCTGATCAGCAATGCCGTATGTGTCGTGAATAATCATAGGTAGTATCACCTGTGCGGACTGAGGTGTAACGACACCCCGCACTAAATCAAAGCACACAGTGTTGACACGCCTTCTTGTATTCTGCGCCATCTTGAGAAAATCAAACTGGGCAGGAAGGCCTCTCAACCAGGAGCGTGTGCGCAGCCCAACCACACGGCCCGAGAGCGATATGGTCAATGGTGTTACCGGTATTAGTTGTGGTTGCAATAGTGGTAGTAATGTTAGTACTGGTAGTTTTTTTAGTAGTTATAGTAGTGGTTGTGGTAGTGGTGGTGGTACTGATGGTATTTTTAATGGTAGTAGTTATAATGGTATTTCTGATGGTAGTAGTGGTGGTAGTAGTTTTGGTGGTAGTGGTGATGGAATTGGTACTATTAGTGATGGTGGTATTAGTGGTGGTGGTGGTAGTAGTGTTTGTGGTGGTCGTCTCGGAGGTGGTAGTGATAGTGATGGTGTTTGTAGTGGTAGTGGTGATAGTGTTGTAGTAGTGGTAGTATCTGTGGTAGTGATATTAGTTGTAGGAGCAGTAGTACTGATGGTGGTAGTGTAGTAGTGGTTGTGGTCATGGTGGTATCACCACTTTGGTAGTACTGATGGTAGTAGTCGTAGTGGTGGCGGAATTTGTGGTAGTAGTAGTAGTAGTAGTGATGGTGGTATTGCTAGTAGAGGTGGTTGTGGTAGTAGTGATGGTGGTAGTGTTGGAAGAGGTAGTGGTGGAGGTTTTAGTGGTATTAGTGATGGTGGTAATGGTGTTAGTAGTGGTAGTAGTTGTGGTAGTAGTAGTGTTTGGAGTGATACTAGTGGTGATATTAGTAGTGTTGGTGATAGTGATAGTAACGATGGTTGTAGTGGTGGTAGAAGTGCTGGTAGTGGTAGTTTTTGTGGTAGTAGTGGTGGTAGATATAATAGTCGTGATGGTAGTAGTGTTGTGATGAATGGTTTTGAAAACCGACAAGTTGAAGAATTGAGACACTTATGCAACACATGGGAATCTTTATTGAAGAAACGTTTCGCCACACAGTGGCTTCATCAGTCCAATACAAAGTAGAAATGGGTAAGGAGAGGAGAAGCTTGAGGTAATCAGTCCCTCAACCTGGAATCGATGTGTTCAGTCCATCACTCTTGTAGGAAGTACAGCACAGGGCCAGAGAGGTGGCTTGTATACTGCGGTCAGATGAGTTGAAGCAGGAGGAGGCGGGATCACAGTGGCACCTGCCACTAGTGTAAGTAGGTCGTCGTCCAAAGGTTGGGCAAGCGTTGAAGTCTTTGTACCAAGATACCATGATGTTGCAGTGTCTGACAGATGTGATGAATGGTTTTGAAAACCGACAAGTTGAAGAATTGAGACACTTACTTAACACATGGGAATCTTTGTTGAAGAAACGTTTCGCCACACAGTGGCTTCATCAGTCCAACACAAAGTAGAAATGGGTAAGGAGAAGAGAAGTTTGAGGTAATCAGTCCCTAGTAGTGTTAGTCCAGGTAGTAGTGTTAGTGATAATGATGGTTGTGGTGATAGTGATAATGGTGGTT
Organism: Cherax quadricarinatus; assembly: GCF_038502225.1. NCBI lineage: Eukaryota > Metazoa > Arthropoda > Malacostraca > Decapoda > Parastacidae > Cherax > Cherax quadricarinatus. Next base: position 627 of record NW_027199688.1, on the reverse strand, counting down.
GTGGTGGTGGTGGTAGCATTGGTAGTAGTATGGGTGGTGTGATAATAATAATAGTGGTGGTTGTGATAGTAGGGATGGAGGCTGTGGTAGTAGTAGTAATGGCTGTGGTAGTGGTGGTAGTGATGGTGACAGTGGTGGTAGTTTTGGTTCTGATAGTAGTGATGGTGTGGTTATAGTGCTGCTAGTGGTAGTGTTAGTTACAGTGATTGTGGTAGTGGTTGTGATAGCAATAGTAGCAGTGATTGTGGTAGTGGTATACCTGGAGTATACCTGAAGTGGGTTTCGGGGGTCAACGCCCCCGCGGCCCGGTCTGTGGTAATCGTGATAGTGGTGGTGGTGGTAATTGTGCTAGTAGTGGTAGTGGTAATAGTGCTAGTAGTGGTAGTTGATGTAGTGGTGGTATTAGTTATTAGTTGTAATAATGACAGTATTGATGGTAGTATTGGTAATAGTGGTAGTAGTAGTAGTAGTAGTGGTAGTAGTAGTGGTAATAATGGTGGTACTTGTGGTAGTATTGGCGGTAGTATGGGTAATAGTGGTGGTAGTATGGGTAATAGTGGTGGTAGTAGTGATGGTATTATTATTGGTTCTAATGGAGGTAGTGATGTTAGTAGTGGTAGTGGGTGT
>NW_027199687.1:0-29274 GCF_038502225.1 Cherax quadricarinatus | reverse complement strand
CGACAGCCAGGAAGATGACGGGGTTGGTATTGAGAACTTTCAAAACAAGGGTAATAATGCCGATGGTGACACTCTTCAAAATGCTAGTGCTCCCTCACTTAGAATACTGCTCAGTGCTGACGGCCCCGTTCAAAGCAGGAGAAATATCAGAGCTGGAACAAATACAGAGATCGTTTTCGGCTTACATTGAACCAATAAAACACCTAGATTACTGGGAACACCTTCAAGTCTTGAACATGTACTCATTGGAGCGGAGGAGAGTACCTGGAACATACTCGAGGGCCTGCTCCCAGATCTGCACACTGCCATAACAACATACTGGAGTGAGAGATATGGCACGAAGTATAAAATAAACCCAGTGAGGAGCAGAAGCACCGTGAGCACAATAAGAGAACACTGTATCAACATCCGTGCCCAGACTATTCAACATTTTACCAGAAGATATCAGAAACACTGCTGGAACAAGTGTAGAAGCCTTCAAGAGGAAACTAGACAAGTATCTTCACCAGGTGCCAGATCAACCAGGCTGTGATGGATATGTGGGGCAGCGGGCCTCCAGCAGCAACAGCCTGGTTGACCAGGCAAGCACCAGACGAGCCTGGCCCATGGCCGGGCTCAGAGAGTAGATAAACTCTCGAAACTCTTCAAAGGTATATCTCATATAATAGAAGACTTACTACGGAACTGCTAACTCCAGCTTTTGTTGGCCAAATGGTGATTCAGGTCTGGTGATCCAAGTTTACTTTGAACATATGTGACTTTTCTGAGTTATAGCACTACATAAATCGCCATCACCAACGGTGGTATCATCAGACACCACCACCGCAGGCACCAGCAGTAGCACAACAAATCGCAAATCATTCTGACAGGTATTTTCCAAGCCGTCATGATAACATGACTGCCGCCCCGCCCCGTCCCGCCCACATCTTGCCACTACTACTTCATTACCCCAGTAACAATCTTACCATTATTTCATCATCTCAGTAAAGCCATCACTCTCTTACCATAACAACACCATTAACTACCACTGACAACACTACCTTCACCATCATACCACGATACCCCCACAACGCCATAACATTACCACCACTAAAGACTACACCACATCATAGCACGCAATCACAATACACTACAACACTACCATTAAAGCATAATCACACTCACTCCACAATAAACCATGATGACACTACAACAACACATCGCCACAACACTACCATCACTGCAGTTAAACTGAGTAACAGTGTCAGCGTTTTTCCTTCAAAATTCATCAATATAAAATATAGAGAGTTTTCCTTGTTACTATATATAAACGCCATTTATACTAATTTTCTGTTCATATTCCTTATTTTTTTGCGTTTAGTTTCAAAGACTTGCAGACAACACATATTAACAACACGTTGCCTTTACTGCTAAATCGTGTTCTTATCGTTATACAAATAACAAATTAATTATTTTGAACCTACTGGCCGTTTTCTTCTAAAGAACATTAACCATCATTCATTCCCTAGCTGTCTTTTGAGAAGTCCACAGATATCAAATGTGAAATCATCCTACATAATAAAATGTATTCAACAACTTACAACGTTTGTTTATTAATTCAAGGTGACAGTGGAGGTACCTTGAATTAATTTAGTCTAACAAGAAAGATGTTTCAACATGTGTTTCACAGCTCTCGATCACCGACGCCTGACAAGAGGTAAAAGATAAATTATTCACTGGTTCCATCTTTATAGCGGCGGCGTTTTGCAGAGATGGTGTCAACAGTGGCCTGTGGTGCACCATGGCAGCAGGAACTGCTAACATTGTATTGTGAAGACGTTTCGTCCACCAAGACTCAATTCACACAGAGAACAAGAAAGGTCATGTCTTGTTCTGGGTATCAACAGATAAAGTCCCTGGTAGACATGTTTCCATAATAAAATGCCATAACCACCATTGTTTTATTTGCATACTGTTGATATATTCTATCGTTTTATTACCATAGTTAACCATTACTGGACAGTGTCTGTGTACACTGGAGTTTCTCAATACATGGGACAGACGCATATTTTGTGTGATGGTGAATGTCACTGACATATGAAGCCGAGAAAAACTAATTTTGGGTGTGATTTACAGGGCCCCAAATCTTGATAGGGAGTGCAGTAAACTTCTATGGGACGAAATTCGTAAGGCATCTACATACGAAAATGTTGTGCTAATGGGAGACTTCAACTATAGACAGATTGACTGGAGCAATTTGACAGGAAATTTAGAGTCGGGTGACTTTCTTGATACGATCCAGGATTGTTTTTTAAAACAGTTTGTGACAGAGCCAACTAGGGGAAATAACCTCCTTGACTTGGTTCTTGCCAGTAGGGAAACACTAATTAATAATCTTGAGGTTAATGATGAGCTTGGGGAGAGTGATCACAAATCACTCAGTTTTAACATATCATGGAATTCCCCTAATAATGGCAATCAAGTCTCCGTCCCTGACTTTCGCTTGGCTGATTTCATAGGACTGAAAAATTACTTAGGTGGGCTGAACTGGAATGACCTGACTAGGGGTCAGGTAGGTGGTGATGGTTGCCGATATGATGCTTTCCAGGGCATAGTTCTAGCTGCTCAGTCAAATTATGTTCCAAATAGGGAAATCAGATCAAACAAAAATGATCCTAAATGGATGAACAATAGATTAAAATATCTGATTGGTCAAAAGAGAGGCATATATAGGCAAATCAAAAGAGGAGAGGGGCAATTAAGAAATCGATATATTCAGTTAAAGAGAGAAATAAAAAAGGGAATTAGAAAAGCAAAAAGAGATTATGAGGTTAAAGTTGCAAGAGAATCGAAGACTAACCCAAAAGGATTCTTTCAGGTATACAGAAGTAAGATCAGGGACAAGATAGGCCCACTCAAAAGTTCCTCGGGTCAGCTCACTGACAGTGATAAGGAAATGTGTAGAATTTTTAACACATACTTCCTCTCAGTTTTTACACAGGAGGATACCAGTGATATTCCAGTAATGATAAATTATGTAGAACAGGACGATAATAAACTGTGCACTATTAGGGTCACAAGTGACATGGTCCTTAGGCAAATAGATAAATTAAAACCTAACAAATCCCCAGGCCCTGATGAACTGTATGCAAGGGTTCTAAAGGAATGTAAAGAGGAGCTTAGCACACCTTTGGCTAATCTTTTCAACATATCACTACAAACTGGCATGGTGCCAGATAAGTGGAAAATGGCAAATGTGATACCTATTTTCAAAACAGGTGACAGGTCCTTAGCTTCGAACTATAGACCAATAAGCCTAACCTCCATAGTGGGAAAATTTATGGAATCAATAATTGCCGAGGCAGTTCGTAGCCACCTTGAAAAGCATAAATTAATCAACGAATCTCAGCATGGTTTTACAAAGGGACGTTCCTGCCTTACGAATTTATTAACTTTTTTCACTAAGGTATTTGAGGAGGTAGATCATGGTAACGAATATGATATTGTGTATATGGACTTCAGTAAGGCTTTTGACAGGGTCCCACATCAGAGACTATTGAGGAAAATTAAAGCACATGGAATAGGAGGAGAAATTTTTTCCTGGATAGAGGCATGGTTGACAAATAGGCAGCAGAGAGTTTGCATAAATGGGGAGAAATCAGAGTGGGGAAGCGTCACGAGCGGTGTTCCACAGGGGTCAGTGTTGGGCCCCCTGCTGTTCACAATCTACATAAACGACATAGATGAGGGCATAAAGAGCGACATCGGCAAGTTTGCCGATGACACCAAAATAGGCCGTCGAATTCATTCTGACGAGGACATTCGAGCACTCCAGGAAGATTTGAATAGACTGATGCAGTGGTCGGAGAAGTGGCAGATGCAGTTTAATATAGACAAATGCAAAGTTCTAAATGTTGGACAGGACAATAACCATGCCACATATAAACTAAATAATGTAGATCTTAATATTACGGATTGCGAAAAAGATTTAGGAGTTCTGGTTAGCAGTAATCTGAAACCAAGACAACAGTGCATAAGTGTTCGCAATAAAGCTAATAGAATCCTTGGCTTCATATCAAGAAGCATAAATAATAGGAGTCCTCAGGTTGTTCTTCAACTCTATACATCCTTGGTTAGGCCTCATTTAGATTATGCTGCACAGTTTTGGTCACCGTATTACAGAATGGATATAAATTCTCTGGAAAATGTACAAAGGAGGATGACAAAGATGATCCCATGTATCAGAAACCTTCCCTATGAGGATAGACTAAGGGCCCTGAAACTGCACTCTCTAGAAAGACGTAGAATTAGGGGGGATATGATTGAGGTTTATAAGTGGAAGACAGGAATAAATAAAGGGGATGTAAATAGTGTGCTGAAAATATCTAGCCTAGACAGGACTCGCAGCAATGGTTTTAAGTTGGAAAAATTCAGATTCAGGAGGGATATAGGAAAGTACTGGTTTGGTAATAGAGTTGTGGATGAGTGGAACAAACTCCCAAGTACCGTTATAGAGGCCAGAACGTTGTGTAGCTTTAAAAATAGGTTGGATAAATACATGAGTAGATGTGGGTGGGTGTGAGTTAGACCTGATAGCTTGTGCTAACAGGTCGGTTGCCGTGTTCCTCCCTTAAGTCAATGTGACCTGACCTGACTAGGTTGGGTGCATTGGCTTAAGCCGGTAGGGACTTGGACCTGCCTCGCATGGGCCAGTAGGCCTTCTGCAGTGTTCCTTCGTTCTTATGTTCTTATGTTCTTATTATTACCGTAATCAATTACCAAGTTTTATACGGCACTTGGAATCTTTATTGATGAAACATTTCACATTTTTGGGACCTGACGAGCTGTTGGACTGAGCAGGGTAATATTTTGTGAAGGGATTCAGGGAAACCGGTCAGCCGCACTTGAGTCCTGGAGATGGGAGGTATAATGCCTGCACTTTAAATGAGGGGTTTGGGATATTAACTGTCTGGAGTGACATCTAAATTATCGATGTGAGCGCCTCTGGAAAGATAGTGATTATTATAGGTGAATGATTGTGAATGTTTCCATTCTTTTTAGGATCAACCTGCCTCGATGGGAGACGGCCGACGTGTTGATTTTATATATATATATATATATATATATATATATATATATATATATATATATATATATATATATATATATATATATACATGTCGTGCCGAATAGGCAGAACTTGCGATCTTGGCTTAAATAGCAACGCTCATCTTGCCATATAGGACAAGTGAAAATTTGTGTATGCAATAATTTCTCCAAAATCATTCTGAACCTAACGAAAAAAAATATATTTTACTCTGTTTGTTTAGTATTAAATTATTGTAAACAAATCTAAAATATATTTAGTTGGGTTAGGCTAAAATAAATTGCGCTTGTTATAATAAGGTTAGGTAAGTTTTCTAAGTTCCTTTTGGTGCAAAATTATAAATTTTTACATCAACATTAATGAAAAAAATATATCTTTAAACGTATAAGAGAAAATTTTAGAAAGGTCTTAATTTTAAATGAGTTCTTGCTAATTGATCAGTTTTACATATTCGGCACGACATATATATATATATATATATATATATATATATATATATATATATATATATATATATATATATATATATATATATATATATATATATATAATATTATATAGAGGTAAAACTTGCTATTTTGGCTTAAATAGCAACGTGTAAAACGGAAGCCTGTAATTATTTTACATGATGGTAGGATTGCCGGTGTCTTTTTTTCCGTCTTGACTCACGAAATCGTAATGACACGATTGCAAACAAACCATACCCCGGCCGGGAGTGAACCCGCGGTCAGAGAGTCTCAAAACTCCAGACCGTCGCGTTAGCCACTAGAACATGCAAGATTTCAGGTACGTCTTGCTACTTCTGCTTACACTTAGGTCACACTACACATGCATGTACAAGCGTGCACACAAACACACACACACAATAATATATATATATATATATATATATATATATATATATATATATATATATATATATATATATATATATATTAATGTTGCAGTTTAAAAACTGTAGTGTAAAGCACCCTTCTGGCAAGAGAGTGATGGAGTGAATGATGGTGAAAGTTTTTCTTTTTCGGGCCACCCTGCCTTGGTGGGGATCGGCCAGTGTGATAAAATATATATATATATATATATATATATATATATATATATATATATATATATATATATATATATATATATATATATATATATAAAGCCAGGGGGGTGGAAATCTTAAGCTCAAGTACTTTCACACTTCTTAGTGCGTCATCAGGAGCTGTGCAATGTTGCAAGGGAGCAACCAAAGCAGGGCGAGAGGTTTCAGAGTAGCGTAGGTGTCACCGGCCACGGATACCCTTAGTCTAAGGGCAACAGTGTTATTGATCAATACCACTCGTTCTGGGGCACAATAATATAAAATACCACTCGTTGTACTAGAACATCAAACAGGGACTAGAATGAAATTAGCCTAGAGCCATCCACACCATCGTGTGCCCTTGGGTAGCGAGTACAACATTCAGTTCCGCTGGGTGCGCTACTCTTAAGGATTGTATTAGGGCGTCATGAGTTTTCGCCCACTATGAGGCAGGCCAAAGCAGCATGGGTTAGAGTCCTTGGCTAGTGCAGTGTTACACACACACACACACACACACACACACACACTGTGTGTGTGTGTGTGTACTCACCTAATTGTGGTTGCAGGGGTCGAGACTCAGCTCCTGGCCCCGCCTCTTCACTGATCGCTACTAGGTCCTCTCCCTCTCTGCTTCCTGAGCTTTGTCATACCTCTTCTTAAAACTATGTATGGTTCCTGCCTCCACTACTTCACTTGCTAGGCTATTCCACTTCCTGACGACTCTATGACTGAAGAAATACTTCCTAACGTCCCTGTGACTCGTCTGAGTCTTCAGCTTCCAGTTGTGACCCCTTGTTTCTGTGTCCCCTCTCTGGAACATCCTATCTCTGTCCACCTTGTCTATTCCCCGCAGTATCTTGTATGTCGTTATCATGTCTCCCCTGACCCTTCTGTCCTCCAGTGTCGTCAGTCCGATTTCCCTCAACCTTTCCTCGTACGACATTCCCCTGAGCTCTGGGACTAGCCTTGTTGCAAACCTTTGTACTTTCTCTAACTTCTTGACGTGCTTGACCAGGTGTGGGTTCCAGACTGGTGCTGCATACTCCAGTATGGGCCTAACATACACAGTGTACAGTGTCTTGAACGATTCCTTATTAAGGTATCGGAACGCTATTCTCAGGTTTGCCAGGCGCCCGTATGCTGCAGCAGTTATTTGGTTGATGTGTGCCTCCGGTGACGTGCTCGGTGTTATGGTCACCCCAAGGTCTTTCTCCCTGAGTGAGGTCTGTAGTCTTTGTCCACCTAGCCTATACTCTGTCTGCGGTCTTCTTTGCCCCTCCCCAATCTTCATGACTTTGCATTTGGCAGGGTTGAATTCGAGAAGCCAGTTTCTGGACCACATGTCCAGCCTGTCCAGGTCTCTTTGCAGTCCTGCCTCATCCTCATCCGATTTAATTCTTCTCATCAACTTCACATCATCTGCGAATAGGGACACTTCAGAGTCTATTCCTTCCATCATGTCGTTCGCATATATCAAAAATAGCACTGGTCCTAGAACTGACCCCTGTGGGACCCCGCTCGTCACAGGCGCCCACTGTGATACCTCTTCACGTACCATGACTCGTTGTTGCCTCCCTGTCAGGTATTCCCTGATCCATTGCAGTGCCCTCCCTGTTATATGCGCCTGATCCTCCAGCTTCTGCACTAATCTCTTGTGGGGAACTGTGTCAAAGGCCTTCCTGCAGTCTAGGAAAACGCAATCAACCCACCCCTCTCTCTCGTGTCTTACTTCTGTTACCTTGTCATAAAACTCCAGAAGGTTTGTGACACAGGATTTGCCTTCCATGAACCCATGCTGGTTTTCATTTATAATCTTGTTCCGTTCCAGGTGTTCCACCACTCTCCTCCTGATAATCTTCTCCATGACTTTGCACACAATACATGTCAGAGACACAGGTCTGTAGTTTAGTGCCTCATTTCTGTTTCCTTTCTTAAATATGGGGACTACATTTGCTGTCTTCCATTTCTCAGGTAGTTGCCCAGTTTCAAGGGATGTGTTGAAGATTGTGGTTAGGGGCACGCACAGCATCTCTGCTCCTTCTCTAAGGACCCATGGGGAGATGTTGTCCGGTCCCATCGCCTTTGAGGTATCAAGGTCACTTAGCAGCTTCTGCACCTCCTCCTCGGTTGTTCGTATGTCATCCAACACTTGTTGGTATATTCCCTCTTGATGTTCCCTTCTGTGCTGTCTTCCCAGAGCCCTTCCTGTCTCTACTGTAAAAACTTCCTTAAATCTCCTGTTTAGCTCCTCACATACCTCCTGATCATTTCTTGTGAGTTCTCCACCTTCTGTCCTCAGTCTGATCACCTGGTCTTTGACTGTTGTCTTCCTCCTGATGTGGCTATACAACAGTTTCGGGTCAGTCTTGATTTTCGATGCTATGTTATTTTCATACTGTCGCTGGGCCTCCCTCCTTACCTGTGCATACTCGTTCCTGGCTCTGCGACTGATCTCCCTATTTTCATGTGTTCTCTGCCTTCTGTACTTTTTCCATTCTCTATTGCACTTTGTTTTTGCCTCCTTACACCGTCGGGTAAACCAGGGGCTCGTTCTGGTCTTCCCATTGTTTCTGTTGCCCTTGGGAATAAACCTTTCCACTGCCTCCTTGCATTTTGTTGTTACATATTCCATCATTTCATTTACTGGCTTTCCTGCCAGTTCTCTGTCCCACGGAACCTCCTGCAGGAAGTTCCTCAACCCTATGTAGTCCCCTCTTTTATAGTCAGGCTTTTCCCATTCAACTCCTGTTACTCTCTCCACTTGCAACTCTACTATGTATTCAAAGCACAGAACCACGTGGTCACTAGCTCCTAGGGGACTCTCATATGTGATGTCCTCAATGTCTGAACTGCCCAGGGTGAACACAAGGTCCAATCTTGCTGGTTCATCCTCCCCTCTCACTCTGGTAGTGTCCTTAACATGTTGGTGCATGAGGTTTTCCAGCACCACATCCAACATCTTGGCTCTCCATGTTTCGGGACCCCCATGTGGCTCCAGGTTTTCCCAGTCAATCTCCCTGTGGTTGAAATCCCCCATAACCAGCAACTTTGCTCTGCTGGAGTGAGCTCTTCTTGCCACCTCAGCAAGTGTGTCCACCATTGCTCTGTTGCTCTCTTCATATTCCTCTCTTGGCCTCCTGCAGTTCTGTGGTGGATTATACATCACTGCAATGACCACCTTGTGCTCCCCAGACTGAAGTGTACCTACTATGTAGTCTCTTTCTCCCGTCTCGTCTATGCCTCCCATTTTCTCGAATTTCCATCTGTTTTTTACGAGCAGAGCAACCCCTCCTCCCCCTCTGCCCCTTCTATCTTTCCTCATGATCTGGTATCCTGGTGGGAAGATTGCATCTGTTATTATGTGTGTGTGTGTGTGTGTGTGTGTGTGTGTGTGTGTGTGTGTGTGTGTGTGTGTGTGTGTGTGTGTGTGCGCGTGCATATATATTTATATATATTATTATCACGAACGAATGGTATTGATCAATAACACTGCGACTAGCCAAGGACTCGAACTCACAGGACCGGGCAATTGCGTGGTCCTGGGGGTTAGAGCGTCATGTGTTTTCCCTCACCATGAGAAGGGCCAAAACAACATGGGTTCGAGTCCTTGGCTAGTCGCAATGTTGCTATATATATATATATATATATATATATATATATATATATATATATATATATATATATATGCGCAATAAGATCACAGTAAACAAACAAATACCACGATATGTAGAATAACCACTTTGAAAAAATAGTTATATCTCAAGCGCTTTCGTGATTTCTCACATTATCAGTAATGTGAGAAATCACGAAATCACTTGGAATTTCACTATTTATATATATATATATATATATATATATATATATATATATATATATATATATATATATATATATATATATATACACACACGAGTATAATATACGAGTATAAGAAGTTTAAGAGACTTCCGTTGCACACATGGCAGGAGCACAACACTTCCTAAAATAGTTGCTATATACCTACCAACCTACTACCAATTAAACTCTATTGTTAGTTTATTAATTATAAGCTAGATTTTTATGCAAAATGTTCATAATTAGTGTTATTAGTGTTCAAGTAATTCAAATTACCATAGGGTGTGGGGACACAGACGGTGACCCCCAGGCGGCGGTGTCGACATCGTTCAGATCAGACTAGACAAACTTGACGTCTAGAAAAATAAAAATCTGTTACTAAGTGTCCTCGCGAAGGATAATGTGGCAGCTGATGCCACATTCATCCATTATACGTTGAACTCTTTCATTATATCCCTGGATAAGAAGTCTTGAATAAGATCCTCTGAATACAACGTCTTGGATAAGAACACTTGGATAAAATGGCTCTGCACACGCTGCAGGTTGAGTGGCTCACTCTCCTTAATGCTTCTAAACTTAGCTACTTTAGCGTTATATTTTATCCTTGCAGGAGGAGGAAATGAAAGTCGTTATGTGGCACATAGCCAGCAGGTCTTTAATTTTTATTTTATTATCCTATAACTTTTTACCTGCCAACTCAAAGTAAAGGACGAGCTCGTGTTCTACACTCTTTCCTCTTAAGTTTTCTTACCAATGTCTTAAACGGAGGTAAAACATTTTGAGATATTCTTCATGTTAAAGCTATTTTAACTTGTGAAGAAAAGACACTTTGGAGGACCAGCTTTTATCAGCACAACGTTTCGCTCTGTGTAGAGCTTTATCAATACCAAAACGCTGTCCCAATTACACCTTGGTCTAAAATGTGTTTTTTTTTCTACACTAATGTTGGCAGTATGGCACTTGGATCTAACTCGTTTAACTTGTAATTACCTATTTATAGTTACAGGAGCAGAGCTATGCTCGTGGTGTCCTGTTTTCAGTAACTTGTTCAAAATATATATATATATTTAAAACTGTCAATAGTTATAGCACTTACAACATCCTCTTAATTTTTTCCACTTACCAATCACAATGCGAAGAAAATTTTTCGAATATCCCCTAGGCTCCAGTTCTTCTCAATTTACAACCGAAGCCTCTTGTTATCCCTGTTGCTTGTGCAAAAAGAGCCTCCTTTTATCTAATATTTTTATGACATTTTATATTGTTGTCTTGTCTCTCTTCCTCGTATCGGTCACTGTGGTCATCTTTAGTACGAAGTCTTTGTGTCTCACTCGTCTGACCTTGACAATGTTAGCATTACAAATGTTTAAATTTAACGTCATCTTTCCGTATAATTACAACCAGGAGCTGAACACATACATTTATCACTTAACATACACTCACTCCACGTCATTCATCATTGCCACCTAAACAAATTTCCTATTAAGAAAAATCATGCAAATAATATATATTCGCAGTTGGATGAGAGCAGATACAGTGGAGGAAAACTCAAAATGTTTCCTTGTCAAGTTAAAATTATACTCAAGCTTGTGAAATTGTGGTGTAGTAGACAAGTAGAAAAAAGATGCAAGAAAACAGAAGAATCTTTACATATAGTGAACTGTTTCAAATGAATCTGAAGTTCGCTATATGTGTAGTAAACGTCGTTTACTTTTATAAAGGCTCTTGTTTTTTTAGGTAAGACACATATGCAACAGTTAGGTATCTTTATTTCGAAACGTTTCGCCTACACAGTAGGCTTCTTCAGTCGAGTACAGAAAAGTTGATAGAAGCAGAAGATACTTGAAGACGATGTAATCACTCCATCACCCTTAAAGTTTTGAGGTGGTCAGTCCCTCAGTCTGGAGAAGAGCATTGTTCCATAGTATGAAACAATATGGAGATGAAGTGGCAGGATGGAGCGGAGCCTTATATAGCGCCAAGAAGTGAGACGTAGGACTGAAGAAGCCTACTGTGTAGGCGAAACGTTTCGAAATAAAGATACCTAACTGTTGCATATGTGTCTTACCTAACAACCTGTCGGTATTTTATACCATTTTAATGTTCAATCTGTCAGACACTGCAACACAAGGGTATCTTGGTACAGACCTACAATCAACTTCGACAACCTCTACTAGTGAGAACGGCTGGATTTGAGAGGGACCTGACCTCCCAACATCTGAGTTCTTACCTCTTCTTGACCTACGTCTCACTTCTTGGCGCTATATAAGGCTCCATCCTGCCACTTCATCTCCATATTGTTTCATACTATGGAACAATGCTCTTCTCCAGACTGAGGGACTGACCACCTCAAAACTTTAAGGGTGATGGACTGATTACATCGTCTTCAAGTATCTTCTGCTTCTATCAACTTTTCTGTACTCGACTGAAGAAGCCTACTGTGTAGGCGAAACGTTTCGAAATAAAGATACCTAACTGTTGCATATGTGTCTTACCTAACAACCTGTCGGTATTTTATACCATTTTAATGTTCGCTCTTGTTTTTTACTCTCTTATTATTACTAATATACTCGGCTGTCATAATCTGTGCACTGAATTCCATATTATACACTTTTAATCATACAAATCAAATTATTTTCTTTTGGACAACTACATTTCACTACGCTGATAAATGTATATAAATTTTCTCAACACTTTCAGTATTACAAATACCGAAGTTTACAAGCAAGATGAAATATTAATAAATACTACGAAGTATTACTCTCTTTCAGGATTTAACGAAGCCTAATGAAAAACTCGAATTTATATGAAAGTTAACGTCGGAGTGGCTGTCAGAACAAATAAATTTTGTCATTCGACCTCGCTGTTCTCTACATCTGTCATTGGCATTAAGTCGTTTTTTGCTTTATTATAAATTGAAGCCATCTTTAAGAAGCTGCGATGAACTTTCTGATTCTGAGCACCTTGAAAAAAAAAAGAACTAAGATTAGGGTGCAGGCTATAAGCAAGACGCCACGAAGGCAATAATCCGAACTTAAATGCAACAGTGCTTAGCAACACCCAGAGAGTAATTACTACCATTACTCTCTCGTGGATCCCAGAACAAAAACAAGCGCCGGAGGTTGACCATTGCTTCAGGTAAATAATCTTCGAGCAATCATCATCACAACGTATATACATTTAGGTTTGTGATAGTCAAAATTCTGAACCTGTTATAGTCAATGGGTACGCGCATCTAGGTAATTCATCGTCTTCATAATTCTTGTACACTAGTTTCAGGTGAAAACGCAAGTGCCTGTGTGTAGTTTGAATGCTCCATCACACATTTATACATCTTTACTATCGATCTTTTCCTATTTCACAAGTCACAAATTACACAGTCCGTTCAAATCATTGCAGATTTATTATTTGTGTTGACTCCACTTATTAATTCAAAACAGCCGATTTACTTGTTCTAAAGTCGAGAAAATTTACAAACTCCCGAGCCTTCTGGGGGTGACACATGAGGTGGTACACCTGAACACATTCCCAGAAAAGTCACTATAAAACTAACCTCCAACAGAAGATTAAAGTCAATAGAAGTAGATGGATCGAGAAGCCTTGATAAATACCTAATCATTCACTTTAACCGACTGAGAAGCAAGCACTGTTCCTAGGACTCAAATTTGCCAAGAACTTAAGCAAACGAACCCGAAAAATGAACTTGGTCTCCAGGAACCACACAGTGAAAAAAATTCTGCATATTTTCCCAGACGGGAAGATATGCTTAAAATTACTGGACATTACTGGAGCCAAAGGATCCAGTAATGTCGCCATCACAGCCAACAAAGAGAGCGGAGTCGTCATACAACATCAAACTATTGGACCTCTTGAACGACCAGTCTACATACATCATTTCACCACCGTGGGAGACGCTCAGCAAAGACTTCCTATTCTGTAATTAACTCCTAGCAACATCAAGCCTGCACACATGTACTGTGTGTAGGTTTGAAGTTACTAGGCACAAGACCTACAAGAACAGCATATCCCTAAGATCGATAGCATTACGTACATTAACCGGAGTCCTTACCAAACACTTCCAGCCCCGCTCATCTAAAGCTCACAGTCGATCTTATTAACCGCATTAAAGACCTCCCTGTCCAGAACAAGAAACTAAGTAGTCTTGACGTTATGTCGCTTTTTACAAAGGTACCCACCACACAAGCCATCGACCTCCAATGCTAAGTCAACCATAACCTGAATCTTTCTCTGCCTCCTAAGTATTTCGTTGACATGATTAAGCTCTGCACAAACTTCAAACTGTCAACAGCAACATCTAGACGCAAGCATGTGGGATGAGCAGGAACCTAGCTATTAGCGCTCTCTTAGCGAACCTATACATGGAGCACCCAGAAACTAAACACTTCGCAAACGTTATCTGGGTGCAACATGTGGCTGACGTCCTCATGATCAATCGTTTTAACATCTATGACCTGCAGTGAAGGTTCAACGAAGTTGAAGTAGCTTCTAGTTCACACTTGAAGAAGAGACCTATGACTGATAACCATTCCTCGACGTCCTTATCATTAAATAGTTAACACTTCAAAATTCCAAGTCCACAGAAAGCTTACGAACAAAAATTACCTCACACACTTTTACTCCAGTCAAAACACTAATACTAAATGAGGCACCATTATCAGTTTTTTTCTTAAAAGCATATATCTGCATCAACTCTCCATTAATGACACCATTTTGACCAGTTATAATCCTTGCCAACAGGCAACGTACGCTGAACGTCAAGACAACACCAGTCACCATAGCAAGCAACACATTTATTGAAAACCTCACCAGGACCAAAGTGAAGAAACTAGAGCCAGGATAATGTAAACCAGGGGTTTACATTATCCCGTGCTGAGGCTGTAACATGGTACATACGTCGAGGAAATAATAATAATAATTATTATTATTATTATTATTATTATTATTCATGTTAAGCTTCACCCCTGTGAGTCATTAAGCGCAAGATATGGAGGCATGATCCTCCGTCTGCTGAGGATCAAGCAACATATTAGTGCTGCAGTTGTCTTAGTTACATTATCGAACATACTGATGCAGGCTAGCCGACCTCTTTACCACGTAAGAAAAAGGAACACTGCAATATGCCTACTGGCCTGTACTAGGCAAGTCCAACCTATCTATTTAGATTCCTAACATAAAACCGGAGCAGCACTGAAGTAGGACTACTAGCCCATACTAGGCAGGTCTTACTCATACCTAACCATTACCCTTCATGTCTCAGACTCGAAGTAACAGACCTAGGAGGTCGTATCAACTTTTATCCATGTAGATTGCATTTACAACCCTAAGTAATTCTTTTCCGCTTCTGAATTAGATATGTGCAACATCAGGGTATATTTATGTCGCAGACATTTCGCCAACCAGTGGATATCAATACGATACAAGGGCATTAACGGAAAACTAAAGAATGAAGTTAATCAGTCCCTCAGCCTTGCAGAACGATATACAAAAGACAGTAGACAATGAGGTACTCAGTACCACACCTAGGAACAGGTATTCAGTACCGTGGTTTTGATAAATCTGAAGCACAGGCAGGAAGATGGACGCTTATATACTAGTCAGATGAGCAGCAGACAAATATATTGTCAGTCTCTAAGTGGGAACGACCAGTGGAAGTAGGTTGTGCCCAAGAGTTGGACCAGTTTGACTCAAGAAATCGTATTGACACGATTGCAAACAAACCATACCCCCGGTCGGGATTGAACCCGCGGTCATAGAGTCTCAAAACTCCAGCCCGTCGCGACGGGCTGGAGTTTTGAGACTATGACCGCGGGTTCAATCCCGGCCGGGGGTATGGTTTGGACCAGTTGTTTGCAAAAAAGTCGTGATATTCTCTGTACCAAAATTCCATCATGTTGTAGTGTGTGACAAGCATTATTATTATTATTATTATTATTATTATTATTATTATTATTATTACATCACTGGTATACAATACCGACAAGTTGGTGAATTAAACTTGTGTGAAACATTTATCTCTATTTCACAGATGTTTTGCCAACAAGTGGCTTTATCAGTAAAACCACTGATTGGCGAAAGGTTTACGAAAAAATGATACCCACGATTTTACACACGTGTCTAATTCATTAACCTGTGCTACTGTACACCAGTGATGTAATGATTACCATGCTAAACTCCTGTTTCCTAGCGCCATTACAGCACAGTTCAGCTGCCTCTCCGACATCACTACTTGCAAACATATCTTCTATAAACTCCATTCCTTATTATTTTAACGCAATAATAATCTCATTAATAACTCCATTCATATCCTGAATGCAACTCACCGAACCTTGGTGACATGAAGTGCTCCTATACGCATACATAAGTCAACTCTTGTGTCCCCCGTCGTCACCTCCCAGAGAGAACGTCGATTACTGTTCCTGTCACACCTTTTGAGTGACAACTGTCTATATATATATCGATTACTGTTCCTGCTGACACTTCCCAGAGTGACAACTGTCCAAATTTTCATATACTATAAAGTAGATTATTAATTAAGTGACAGATATTAACAATTTCCTTTGTTTTTTTTGTTCCTTTCAAGGTAAATAAAAAGGACTAAGTTCTTTTGCTAAGCAAGTCGACTATGTCTAATGAAGAGCGTGTTCTAGTCTAGTGGCATACCACAGATTGGTGGGTCATTAAGCACAAGTAACTTACTACTGTTTTCTGACTGGGGCTAGACGTGGTTGTGTTAACTGCCGCAACTTTGCATACTCCCGTAAATCGCGAGACAGTAAATCTGCTTAGTTGCGCTCGGCTAGCTGCTAGTGTTTTAGATGTCATAAACAGAGTATGTCAGGTCAATGAAGAGAAAGTAAAAAATGATGTCGACCCGTTATCTGCACAGCAAATATATTGGGCTGTCAGCGCCTGACCTGACACTGCTTGCAGACTGGCACGGAGTGTCTAGTTATGAGGTGTTCCAACAAGGAATAGTGAGGGTTTCCTTGGTGTCGGTGGAGGACTTTTTATCCGGAAATTGGAGTTACTCTTTTCGGATAGAAGCAGATTACTTCCCATCCCCCAGGTGCTGTATAACCCTTACGAGCAGGGCTCTGCTGGCCTGGTAGCCAAAGCTCTCGCTTCACACGGCGAGGGTCTGGGTTCGATTCCCAGCCAGAGTAGAAACATCGGATGTGCTCCTTTACACCGGTTGTCTATGTTCACCCATCAGTAAAATGAGTACCTGGGAGTTAGTCGACTGGTGTGGGTCGCATCCCGGGACAAAACTGACCTACTTTGCCCGAAATGCTCTACATAACAAGGGGCTTTCTATATAATAGTAGGTCATTGATGTCAGCTAGGCCTGTATATGTACATGTACTTGTAGTAAATAAAGATATTCCTATCGATATGATAGTAATCGATGTGTTAATAATCAAGGTGTCACTGTGCGGGTTTAGAGTGATCAGCTCGCAGTAGAAAGACGACAGTTATTCTCAGTGTGAAATTTTTACTAAAGTTCACTTTTGGCTTGACCAGAAGATTATTATAATCAAAAAGAAGCGCTGAACCTACAAGGGTCATACAACACAGCAGGGCAGGGAAGGGTGCAGCAGGGCAGTGGATAGTGCAGGGTAGAGGGTAACAAGAGATTGAGGTAGAAAGGGCTATGAGGAGTGCAAGAGACATTAGAGTTTGTGCAGTAAATTAGTTGTCAAAAAATCAACAAGAGAGTCTGGGTTAAACGAGGGTCCATCAGCAAGAAGGGAAGGTAAAGTAAGGGCAGTAGAGTAGTGACGACGTTGGAGGTAAATTCTGCGTGCTTGCTGATAGAGTGGGCAGTCCAACAGAATATGGCTAACAGAAACTGGAGCCTGACAATTCTCACGGAGTGGAGCAGGGTGCCTCTCCATGAGGAGATACCCATGAGTAAGACGAGTGTGCCCAATGCGAAGACGGGAGAAATCTCCCAACCTCGACACTGGTGACAAGAAGATGGCCAGAAACCTACACTTGGTTTAATAGAATGTAATATGTTATGGAGCAGATCAGACCAACATTGTTGCCATCGGGTGCAAAAGTGGGAAGCAATTACAGCAAAATAGTCTGTGAACAGAATACCTCTATATGAAACTGGGAGGTCATGTACTACTGACTGCAGCAGTGTCTGCCCGTTCATTGCCCTGTACGTCAACATGGCCAGGGACCCAACAAAAATATCTTTGTGCCTGGATACAGAGAATCAGGGGATGAGGTGTATCAAATATTCGTATAGCCTGTAAAGCACTAAGGGAGTCTGAAACGATCACAAATGGTGACATAGGCATAGATGCAATACGGATAAGTGCTACAAGAATGGTATACAACTCAGCCGTAGAAATGCTAGCCTAGGATAATGAATGATTTTGCACAACACTGTCCGGAAACACTGCTGTGAATCCGATGCCATCAGAAGACTTGGAACCATCGGTGTACACTGCGATGGCATGAGAATGAGATTGGAAGTGGTTAAGAAAAAGATAGCAAGAAGCCACCATAGGCAGTTGGGCTTTCGCGCATGGCAGTGGGAAAGAACAGACACGAACCGTCGGGACTTCCCAAGGGAATAGGGAAAAGTGAGATGCTACACGAACATAGAAAGGTGGTAACTGAAGTGAAGACGAGCAAATGTAGGCGAAGAGAGAAGGGACGGAGTAAACAGGGGCGACAAGCAAATAAAGAATGTCTACTAACATCAGTGACCATCCTATATATGGAAGGATTGCAGAGGTCATGGGAGCGAACATAATAGCGAAGGCAATGAGCATCATGGTAATCGGTCAAGGATGGAATATTCGCCTCTGCACAGAGGCTCCCAACCGGTGAAGAAGCATCGAGGCATAAACGTAATCCCTGGTGATGGATGAGATTAAGGCTAGAAAGAGTTGTAGGAGAGGCTGCTGAGTACATCTGGTCGCCATAATCGAGTGTCGATAAAATGAGGGCTGAATGTAGTTAAAGAAGAGTTCTACGATCAGCCCCCCATGAAAGATGAGCGAGGGTTGACTGCATGCTGGAGAGAAACTGCCCCTGCAAAAGTCATCAACATAGAGTGATGACCAAATATTAGATGGAAGAATAGATGCCAGATCGTTTATAGAAAGAAGAAAATGTGTTGTGCTCAGAACACATCCCTGGAGGACACCTTCAGCTTGGGCAAAGTCTGGGAAAAGCATGTTATTAACCCGAACACGGAAATGTCTCTCAGTTAAGAAGTTCTTAAGGAAAAATGGTAGAATGTCTTGGAGGCCTAAGAACTGGGTCTGGACCAAGATGTTATACTCCAAGTTGTGTCATATGCCTTCTCAAGGTCAAAAAAGATGGCGATAACTGAGTGGTTATTGGCAAAGGCATTATAAACATACGTATCCAAGTGTAGTAAAGGGTCAGTGGTAGAATGGTCCTTACGAAAGCCATATTGACTAGTGGAGAGACTTAAAAAAAACCATACCACGGGTGGGGATAAAACCACCGATCAGAGTCTCAAAACTCCAGACCGTGGCGTTAGCCACTGGGCCAGCTAGCCATAAGAAGATTCATCGAACTAAGTATATTTCTACACCATAGGAAGGTTAGCATAGGCACCACTGTGACCACAAATGGCTAGCTGGCCCAGTGGCTAATGCGACGGTTTTGAGTTTTGAGACTCTCTGATCGCAGGTTCTATCCCCGCCCGTGGTATGATTTGTTTGCAATCGTGTCATTACGATTTCGTGAGTCATGCTGACGGATTTGAGGGGACTCGAGCTAGAGTTCGTCACGGCTATGCTAGCTGGAGATTCGTCTGTAAAAACTTGCATTTGTGATCACAGTGGTGCCTATGCTAACCTTCCTATGGTGTAGAAATATACCTAGTTGGATGAATCTTATTGTGGCTAGCTGGTCCAGTGACTAACACGACGGTCTGGAGTTTTGAGACTCTCTGATCGTGGGTTCTATCCCCGCCCGTGGTATGGTTTGTTTGCAATCGTGTCATTACGATTTCTTGAGTCGAGAGACTATTGTCTATAACACAAGCAGGAGACCACCAAGGCACACACCTCTGAGAATGCCTGCCCGAGGTTTAGGGTACACAATGTGAAGCTGTGGTTAAAACTGAGGTCAAGAAGAGGTGTAAAAGCTCATCAATGGAGGACAAAGAAGGATCCTCAGTAAAAGCAGTTTGTTGTGAGTAAAGGTCCCAGTTCACTAGGTCAAATTGCCAATGTGGGCTACGAGGGGGTGGTGAATACGAAGAAGTAAGGATGATTGGAAAATTATCACTATCATGCAAGTCCGGGAGGACAGACCAGGTAAAGCCTAGTACAGTTGAGGAAGAGAAAACCGAGAGATCGATGCAAGAGAGAGAATGAGTACGAGGATCAAAATAGGTGGGAGTACCCGTATGTAAAACATGGAGTGGGAGAGAAGGAAGAAACCAGAAATGCAACATATGGGATAGATAATGCCCAAGAAGGAGAGAGATACAAAGAACAGATTGTATACCACTTGTTCAAGTGGATGCAGGCTGCAGTGTAATGCAATGAAATATAAACAAAGATCTGATGGTATGGCATACCGGTGGATACAAGAAGTGCACTTTCATTGAAGGTTCCATCGGGAAAAGGATCTGATGAATGTAATAAAACATAGCCGGAGATGAGATGGATAACAACAGAGTGTAATTTGGGTTCTTGTAAACAAACACAAACAGGAGAAACCTGGGAGAGCAACACCTGAAGCTCACCCTGGTTACCTCTGAAGCCTCGGAAATTCCACTATAAATAAGCCATGATTTGCGAATAGAAAGATACAAGGAATATGAAGGTAGAGGTATCTACGGACTAGAAGGGCTAGAAAAGTCCACATGTGGAGGCAGTGGAAAGCGCACAAGCAGAAAAGGATTGGGATGCTGCGAAGGAAGGAGTTTTGCAGACGGAGAAGAGTGAAGAGGAGGAACAGGAGGTGGATCGGTGTCCATCAAAGGTCTAGTCTCCTCAATATATTCGGAGATAGCTTCAAGTGTTTCACAGGACAAGGATGTTGTATGTGGGATGATATTGGATATGGAAGGTGGGAGAGTAAAAATCGGGGTGACGATGATATGTACCAAAGCAGGGGGGGGGACGAAAGGGTAGAGGGAACTGGAGAAGATGCTTGGGAGGAAACAGGAGAGGAAGCAACCTGGGAGGGGGCAGAAGAGGAAGAAACTTGGGAAGTGACAGGGGAGGAAGGTACTGTATGAGGAGGAGGATGAACCTCCATACTCTAACAGAGCCAGTTAGAGGTGAAGAACCAGGTACAGAGACTGGAAAGGAAAAATGTGCAGGTAGAAGAAAGGAAGGAGATTTGAACAATGGGGATTTTTTGGATTTCAAAGTAGAGGGGCGATGGGGATGAGTTGTTGTACGAAGTCTTATAGACACAGAAACCCGTGAGTGAGAAGAGGAAGAGGTGAGAACAGAATGAGGTGTTGAGGTAGGGACCTCTGAGCCCAGGACAGCAAAAGAATTAGAGACGGGTGACCACAGAGGAGGCTGCAGAAGTTGGGACCTAAGAGGTAGGGGGTTGTTCAGTAACTCGAGAATAAGAACTACTGGGAAGTCTCCCCTGGAGGCATAGATGAGAGACTGCCAGAGCAAAGGGAAAGCTTTCTGCCTCTTTGAGACAATGGATTTCTCACTCATTTAAGTAAACTTGACAATGGAAAGAGTAAGATGGGTGAGCCTCATGACAATTAAGGCAAGAGGGAGGTAGACTACTAGATGTTTTGGTATGGTCATCGGCACCAGACTGGGCATTCGGCCATGGACCTGCAATATTTCGATGACCAAAACGGCAGCAATTTCTACACTGTTGCGGTGTAGGTATCACCTTTCAAGCTTGTAACCGGTGTCCCACAACATAAACCAAGGACGGAAGCTCACAGCAGTCAAAAGTTAAGCAAGCTACATTGCAAGGGTACTGTCTCTGCCTGCAGGCAGGGAGGACACAAGTGCCTTTGAGGACTGGGAGGTCTTGGAGCTTAAGCTGTTCCAGAATGTCATCACCACATGTCTGGAAATTCTGTTGGACAATGGTATGAGGTAGAATGACAGTGCCACTACAAGAATTGAGAGAATGATTTTTTCAATAGTTACAGGAACAGCATCTATGATTGTAAGGAGAGAAAGATTGCGAGCTTGGCTAGCATTCTGTACTGTGAGGATGCGTGCACCACTCTTGAAAGCATGAAAGGATATATCTCGACCAACATGGCATAGGAGCGCCTTGCTAATACTATGATCAGAAAGATAGTCAGGAGAAGAAGTCGGTCGCAGAGTAAAAAACTTAGTCCATTGTGTATTTTGAAACATAGCGTGTATGGGGAGAGTGTGTCGTGCAGGTCTTTTGGCAGAACGAGAAGAAAGTGAAGGAGTATCATCAGGTAATGGTCTTGGGCATTTAGGTGTGGGACTGGACTCAGTCTGACATGGGATGGGCAGGCAATCCGAAAATTACCACACTGTAGAGGGAGAAGCCGGAAGCATGGTCAAAGATGTGCAGAGGTCAGCTGTATCAAAAGAGTCAGGTAGAACCCCAGTACCTGGAGCAGGTGACGAAACGGCACCAGCAGGAGGTACAGGAGCATTAGAAATGTCCAAAGAGTGGTCAAATGAGATAGGGTTAGAACAAGGTGCGGTAGCAGAAAGGGGCTGGGGGGAAACTGTTTCATGGATTTAGAGCTCCATGGTTATGTCACTTCTTTATTTTTGTTTTTTTTTTTAAAAAAAAAAAAAAAAAAAAAAAAAAAAGAAAAAAAAGGGGGGGGGAACGTGGAGGGATAGCTCCTAGGAGGAATGAAAGGGCCGTAAATCCCTCTCCGCAAGTAGTGCACATGTGGCATGAAACCAGTGCCATACCCTACCCTTCATGCCAGTAAACCAGCAATCTGGGAAAGCAACCTCACATCTACCGCACCACTTCGGTAGACAAAAAAGAGGGCAGTCGGATACCTGCCACAAAGCATACCTCCTTCGGCCACCATCCCTCCCAGAATCTGAAAGGTAGCCTCCAGAGATACACCCGTCACCCGAAAGACACCCCCAAGGAGACCAGAGAGGGAGTGGGACATCCCCAGGTGATCTAGATTCCATGGCAAACTACACCACCACCACAGACTTCAACTGAATGGACCACGGTACCCTTCCCCCCTACCTTGGAACTAGAGTGCCTATGGGAAGAATCCCAAAGGCTGAAAACAGGAAGGGGATAGGGGAGGGATGGGGATGAGAAAAACAACTTCCTCTGGGAGAGTGGGAAGTTCTGAACTTTGGAAGGTGAAGAGGAATTTGTAGGCATATTGTTTTGAATGCTCGAACAGTCAGAGAAATGGCAAAATATGTTTCTTCTGTATCTGTAAAGGCTGCGACGCGGCCAGTCCGCGGCAGCGGGAACATGAACTTACTAGCGAGCAGTCTTCCTTCTGTATCACACAACAAGGAAAAAAAATAGTGCATGCCCCTTTAGTGGAGGATTTAGTCATCGGTGTAGACAACAGTATCACGTGAAATTAGAAATGCTCAATGATGAGTAAGCAGGAATACACAGTAGAGATGCCTACTCTTCGGGAATGAAAACAAGTTATGTAATCAGTATAAATGTAAAATAGGTCTACTTACTATCAACAAGTTAGCTATATTTTTTTGCGCTAATTCAGTAACAACACAGCAAAAGAAGTGCACAGAGACATTATTCTTGGTAGTTTCCTCTTGACACAAAGTGCCTCCCAGGCAAGCCGGCTACCCTATAATTTATTATTTGTTTACAAAACAAGTTTCCGATTGGAGAGTGCGTGGCCTTTAGTTTTCCTGGTGATTCATTTCAGTTATCCTTGTATTTTCGCTATAGTTATCCTGATTTACCAGAACAAAAAATAATCTGGAGGAATCACATCTATTAATATTTATGCCCTATATTTCAGTTTCAGTGTTTATTTCTTACTGGGAATAATGCTCGTCGAATTATATTTAGTCAGTTTGCTTTTATGGGTTAGTATGTATATTCGATTTACTATACGTCTTACCATCAGTATACGTCTGCTTCTGTACATGTCTATTAGTATGTCTGCTTTTGTTTTGTCACTATTCCTGTGCTATTGTTTACGCCTACCTGCTTTTGTTTATCAACATTTAAATGCTCTTGATTACGATTGCCAGTACTTGTCTGCTTTTAAATGTATAACTCTATTAAGCCTAGCAGTTTGCCTGCTAAGCAAACTGGTGACATCGTTCTGGACTTCAAACAACACAGTCGCAAGTACATATATACAAACAAGAATATTTAAAGCATGTACCATTCAGTGGATCCTTGTCAAGTAAATTCAATTACATTCCTGTTGTCATAGATTTTTCAGCAGAGCAGTGCAAAAGAATTTAATGAAGCAGGAAACTGTTTACTACACGCAGTTTTACTCAGACTGATTATGTGAAAAAGATACGTAAATTTACCCTTATTCTGACGAAGTATTTATTATCATTATTGATTTTTTTGTCACGAACCCAACCTAAGAAACTGATTACCTTCCATCAAGGCCGAAGGATCAGTTACCTCGAGCCACCTTTCCATTTCATCTGCTTCAAACTATACACAAATAACTCCCACTTTGGAGAGAAGTCACACTTGTTAATGGCCAAAGTGATTTGTCAGTGGTCCAAGTCGAGCCGAAATGTCATCAAACGTTTCAGTCTTATGAGTGCGGGTTATTATTTGTGTATTGTTCCAGCCAAGGAGTTGTGATTTTTTATTCTTTATTTCAAACCACCTGTCTACTTCGTGTACCATCTCCAGGATTTTCATAAAAGCTGAATGACTGATTACCTCAAACTACCTCTCTATTTCGTCTTCTGTCAGCAAGCAGAATCCTGCAGCACAGGAGAAATGTTTCGTTTATAATGTACCTCCTGTTGCACGTCTTAACTGTGTTACCAAGTACTTGTTTCCCCTTCATACGCTCCTGGGGCACTGCTTTCCCCGTTTAGCGCTGTAAAGTCAGTTTCCGACCAACCGGGCTGTAGTTCGTACGTCGGTTTGTGTACGGCCAGCAGTAAAAGCCTGGTTGATCAGACCCTGATCCACCGCGAGGCCTGGTCATGTACCGGGCCTCACAGTATACCCGGAGCACCCTCCAGGTATACTGTGAGACCTATACGAGTTTAGCTTTCTCTTTTTAATATTATATTGTTTACCCAACTCGCCTATCACGCAGGATGGTTTTCCCATCAACCTCTCCGAAGACTGAACTATATTCAATCACGTCTGGTAAAACTTGTCTTGGGTTACCCTAACTATTCTGTTAAAACTCTTACCTCAATGATTATATTTGAGGGAAAGCGCTAAGCTCATAAAAGGTCATACAACACGTGGGATAATGGTAGGCAATCAGGGTTCACTCCAAGGAAGTGGAAACCGGTTTAATTCCTCGGATCAAGAAACCTCACCATCATCAAGACCCCCTTTCCCTTGAGGAGTTCGTACCTACAGACTGGTTTGCTTGGTATACCATTGATGAGTCGTTTTCTTCCAGTGTTAACACAGAGTAAGAGGCACTTGATGAGTAACTTGGCCAAATGTACAATGCACAATAGTTGTGGAAAATTGGCCTACCATGTTCAAATCTCCCACCAAGAAGTGTTTATTAATAATCTGAATATCATATGTGTAACTACTGGAAGGAAGCAAGGCGATGCTAGCTTAACCAAGTATATATTAACAACGCACTCGTCCCCAGGCCATCAAACTACTTGAGGACTGAACAAGAGCAGAGGCAGCGGAAACAACTGGTTGTAGTCAAACCATAATTTTCAGAGGGGGTGGACCGGTAAGCCAGTGGAAGGCCTCGGTCAAATGACCAAATGTGTCAGCAGCGGGTCATTATGACTAAGGCCCTCAGGAAACGCTTGTCAATGTTTCCTGACAAACCTTACCTAACCTAAGAGGCAGTGGAGGACGCCTCTCGCTCCAGCGTTCTACCATTATGATTTGTGAAAGTCTGATCATGTTTTTTCTAGCTAGAATTGGGTGGCAATCCCAAGATTTCTCATTCACCTGCGAATGTGATCGTTCGTGGGGACATTACCAAATGGGTAGGATATTAAAATAGGCCTTAATATCTAAGTGATCATACTGCTATTTGCAGTCTAAGATATCTGAGGATTATTAACATTGTATTTTGGTTACAGATTTGACAGTTAATTATTTATAGATAACCAGTCATATCGCAGCACAGGGGCTTGCTTCCAGACCTCAGTATTAGGGACAAGTTTGCTAGGGGGAGGGGGAGTAGACTGCTAAGAAGACCTCAGCTAGGGACAAACTCGGTCTCTCAACTAAGTCTGTTCCACCACTGTGCACGAGTGACGCTGCTCCTATTGATCCTTCGCCCATTTACTTTATCGAGAAGAAAAAATATACAGGACATTTTGAGAGGTTAAAATTAGCAATGAATTTGAGAAAGCAGTAACAACATAGTACCTTCACAAGTTTCTTCTACAAACAACAACAAAGTGTATTTCCGTCTTTCCGCAATCCCAGAAAGTTATCCCTATATTACATAACCCCAGCCCGACTGCACCTCTATGTACACAATAAAAATAGTGCAGGACGCAGATTAACTTTCTAATGCAGTTAAATTACTTAGAAGATTTGATGCCAATCAGAAGAGGTGTTTACGAGTTATTGCATGGAAATTAATATCCCAATGTCTTTAAGAAAAATGGTAAACTAGGACATACGCAAGCCAAAACTAAGTCGAACATTCAACTAAGAGCCACCGGCTTTGAAAGTTTAAAGCCAATCTGAAGAGGTATGCTACAGTTATATCACAGAAAATAGTATCCCAAAATACACGAGTACCTCAGGTTTGAAGTCACTCAGACATTGCACTAATAAGTTATTGGTATAGAAGTTTTGAGGGAGTCGCAAATTATCACATGAAAACCAGCATTCATATTTTTCAAATTTCAACAAAATCGAGAAATTAAGACCTACACAGACCAAAATCAATCCAAACTTTTCTCCGAGTACAATTCACCAGCATTTAAGGTTTAAAGCCCATCAACCCACACGTACAGTGTATCTGAATGCTGGTCCCTAAGACGGTCCATAAGTCATTTCCCAGGATACAACCCATGATCATGTCAATGTCTCACGAAATCATCAGCAGCAGCAGGGAAGAAAGTAACCCTATTTTTAACATATTCATAAAGTATCTATTTTGTTTATGCTGCTTGTTATTAATTGTACTTAGAGCAGTAGCCAGGGCGCTTGCCTCATACTCCAGAGAAACTCACGACTGAGAGGGCCCGGGATCGAACCCTGGATATGACAGGATTTATGGGCATGTCCCCAAACACTTGTTGCCCGTTATCTGACTAATAGATTTTTTTTTATTAACACATCGGCCGATTCCCACCAAGGCAGGGTGGCCCGAAAAAGAAAAACTTTCATCATCTGGCACTGGACAAGCACCTAAAGTCAGTTCCGGATCAGCCGGGCTGTGGCTCGTATGTTGGTTTGCGTGCAGCCAGCAGCAACAGCCTGGTTGATCAGGCTCTGATCCACCAGGAGGCCTGGTCTCAGACCGGGCCGCGGGGGCGTTGACCCCCGGAACTCTCTCCAGGTAAACTCCAGGTAATCTACTCCATCACTGTCTTGCCAGAGGGGTACTTTACACTACAGTTATAAAACTGCAAATTAACACACCTCTTTCAGAGTGCAGACACTGTACTTCCCATCTCCAGGACTCAAGTCCGGTCCGGCCCGCCGGTTTCCCGGAATCCCTTCATAAATGTTACTTTGCTCACACTTCAACAGCACGTTAAGTATTAAAATCCATTTATCTCCATTCACTCTTATCAAATACGCTCACGCATACTTGTGGTCCAAGCCAAGCTCACACAAAACCCCCCTTACCCCCTCCCTCCAGCCTTTCCTAGGCCGACCCCTACCCCACCTTCCCTCCACTACAGATTTATACATTTTCCAAGTCATTCTGTTTCGTTCCATTCTCTCTACATGTCTGGACCACCTCAATAACCCCTCCTCAGCCCTCTGGATAATAGTTTTGGTAATTCCGCACCTCCTCCTAACTTCCAAACTACTAATTCTCTGCATTTATTCACACTACACATTGCCCTCAGACATGACATCTCCACTGCCTCCAGCCTTCTCCTCGTTGCAACATTCATCACTCATGCTTCACACCCATATATGAGTGTGGGTATAACTATACTCTCATATATTCCCCTCTTTGTTTCCACCCAGAAATTAGTCCATTGTTAATACCTAGAATAGTATTAAACTCAAGTGTATAGAATGAAAGATATACGCCTCTCGGAAAGTGTGTGTGTGTTAGTTAGTTACCATTTTGTCTTAGGCACATGTCGATTAGACACTAGGCCTGTTCTGTATGCGTGTGTGTGTGTGTGTGTGTGTGTGTGTGTGTGTGTGTGTGTGTGTGTGTGTGTGTGTGTGTGTGTGTGTGTGTGTGTGTGTGTGTGCGCGCGCGTGTGTGTGGTGTGTGGTGTGTGTGTGTGTGTGTGTGTGTGTGTGTGTGTGTGTGTGTGTGTGTGTGTGTGTGTGTGTGTGTGTGTGTGTGTGTGTGTGTGTGTGTGTGTGTGTGTGTGTGTGTACTCACCTAATTGTGGTTGCAGGGGTCGAGACTCAGCTCCTGGCCCCGCCTCTTCACTGATCGCTACTGGATCCTCTCTCTCTCTGCTTCCTGAGCTTTGTCATACCTCTTCTTAAAATTATGTATGGTTCCTGCCTCCACTACTTCACTTGCTAGGCTATTCCACTTGCTGACAACTCTATGACTGAAGAAATACTTCCTAACGTCCCTGTGACTCGTCTGAGTCTTCAGCTTCCAGTTGTGACCCCTTGCCCCTGTGTCCCCTCTCTGGAACATCCTATCTCTGTCCACCTTGTCTATTCCCCGCAGTATCTTGTATGTCGTTATCATGTCTCCCCTGACCCTTCTGTCCTCCAGTGTCGTCAGTCCGATTTCCCTTAACCTTTCCTCGTACGACATTCCCTTGAGCTCTGGGACTAGCCTTGTTGCAAACCATTGTACTTTCTCTAACTTCTTGACGTGCTTGACCAGGTGTGGGTTCCAGACTGGTGCTGCATACTCCAGTATGGGCGTGTGTGTGTGTGTGTGTGTGTGTGTGTATGTGTGTATGTGTGTGTGTGTGTGTGTGTGTGTGTGTGTGTGTGTGTGTGTGTGTGT
>NW_027199686.1:12500-29296 GCF_038502225.1 Cherax quadricarinatus | reverse complement strand
ATGGCTGATTGCATCGATTCCAGGCTGGGGGACTAATTAACTCAAACTCCTCCTGTTCTTCACCATTCTCCTTTGTATGGACTGATGAAGCCACTGTGTGGCAAAACCTTTCCTCAATAAAGATACCCAAATGTTTCACATGTGTCTAATTTATGAATTTCTGAATGGCTTCAGGCTTAACGTTCTTGTTTATGATATTAGTCTCTTTTAAGGTTTTGAATTACATTTCTATGATATATATCCTAATTATCTTTTTATTGGAGACATTAGAATGTTACTTTCCATATGATGACTTGTGAATTTCCTTCAATTCCTCGACACTAATATTTAACTGCATTATCATCTTTTGCCGCACTGAGACAGAAGGGACTGGAATTATGAAACACGGGGATACCTTTCTGGGATCACACACCGACCGAAATAAATCTGTGTAGAAATAAATACATGTAGAAGCTCTATGTTCAATTTATGTCCTTTCGTCACTAATGTGAGCAGAACATAAGAACATAAGAAAGGAGGAACACTGCAGCAGGCCTGTTGGCCCATACTAGGCAGGTCCTTTACAATTCATCCCACTAACAAACATTTGACCAACCCAATTTTCAATGCCACCCAAGAAATAAGCTCTGATGTGCAAGTCCCACTCAAATCCAACCCCTCCCACTCATGTACTTATCCAACCTAAATTTGAAACTACCCAAAGTCCTAGCCTCAATAACCCAACTAGGTAGACTGTTCCACTCATCAACTACCCTATTTCCAAACCAATACTTTCCTATGTCCTTTCTAAATCTAAACTTATCTAATTTAAATCCATTACTGCGGGTTCTCTCTTGGAGAGATATCCTCAAGACCTTGTTAATATCCCCTTTATTAATACCTATCTTCCACTTATACACTTCGATCAGGTCTCCCCTCATTCTTCGTCTAACAAGTGAATGTAACTTAAGAGTCTTCAATCTTTCTTCATAAGGAAGATTTCTAATGCTATGTATTAATTTAGTCATCCTACGCTGAATGTTTTCTAACGAATTTATGTCCATTCTGTAATATGGAGACCAGAATTGAGCTTCATAATCGTGGTGACGTGTACTTAGCTCTGTGAAGACCTGTTTGTGTGCTCTTGAGTGGTGACCTGTACTTTGAGTGCTGACCTGTACTTAACTCTGTGAAGAAGTGTCTTGTTTGCTCCCGTGGACTGAACCAAGATGCCCTCCATCGAGCAACTTTACCAGCAACTTAAGGAAGAATTGAGGGCAGCGAAGATGGAGATACGGCGATTGACCGAGGAAAACAAGAGGATTCGTAGTAGTCCTCCTGTTTCGAGTCCTCAGGTCAAGAAGGGATCGTGGTCAGTGGCTGGACAGCAGGGGACGACGAAGTTGACGATCAAGAAGACGAATGGAAAGCCAGAAACGATGAAGAAGAAAGAGACTGCTGTGGAAACTCCCGTGGAAACCTCCAACGCATTCTCGGTGCTACCCGACGAATGTGAGTCTACTACTGGGATCGTCACGACGAACGACAACAAGGAAGGTAAGAATATTGTTGTTGTTGGGGATAGCCAGGTTAGATACATGGATAGGGCATTCTGCTTGAAGGACAGGAGTAGGAGACAAAGGGTATGCTTTCCTGGGGCTGGGATGGAGGACATTGTTAGCCGGCTTGACAACATCATGAACGGTAATGGGATCAATCCTATTATTTGCCTCAGTGCTGGAGGCAATGATGTAGGCAAGCGTAGAAGTGAGGATTTAGTTAGAAAGTTCAGGACAGCTATAGACATGATTAGGAAGAAGGGGGGGCGCCCTGTTATATGTGGCATTTTGCCAAGAAGAGGTGTTGGTAATGAATGGTTGTCCAGAGCAATTGGTATTAATTGTTGGCTGGATAAACACTGTAAGGATAATGCAGTACCATTCATTGACAACTGGGACAACTTCTATGGCCGAAATGACATGTATGCCAGGGATGGGGTTCACTTATCCAGGGCAGGTGTGGGTTTTCTTGCTAACTCAGTTGAGGGGGTTGTTAGGACTTTAAACTAGGATTAGTTAGAGGTATGGGTTTAGAAATGATTAATAATGAGTATGGATATATTGACTTATGCTCTGATATTAAGAATCTTAATAGTAACTGTCATGGAGTAACTCTGGGTAATGATAATTTCAGAAATTGTGTAAAAACAAAGATGAATAGGAAAAATGTGCAGAAGAAAAAACATATGATGGTATTTTATGCTAACAGTCGAAGTGCAAGAAATAAAATTAATGAACTACGTTTGGTAGCATGTGCTGGGAACTTTGATATCATTGCATTAACTGAAACGTGGTATGATTTAAAGAGTCGGGATATGAGTGCTGAGTGTAATATTCAGGGATTTAAGTTATTCAATGTGGATAGATGTAATGGGAAGGGGGGAGGAGTTGCATTGTATGTTCGAGAAAATATTAATTGTTGCATAAAAACAGGTATAAAAATAGAAGGAGCAGTAACAGAGTCTGTTTGGGTAGAGTTCGTGGAGGGTCAAGAAAAACTAATTCTAGGTGTAATATACCGACCTCCAGGCTTGGATCACGATAGAGGGAGACTTCTTTGGGACGAAATTGTTAGGGCTTCTGGACACAGTAACGTAGTCATTGTAGGGGACTTTAACTTTAGCCAAATTGACTGGAATTCTTTGACAGGTAATCTTGAGTCCAGTGACTTCATGGAAACAGTTCAGAACTGTTTTCTGAAACAGAGTGTAACTGAACCTACCAGGGGTAATAATTTGCTAGACCTAGTCTTGTCAAATAAGGAAACACTCGTGAATAATCTGGAGATCACTGAAGAGCTTGGCGCAAGTGATCACAAATCCATCACCTTTAGCATTAATTGGGAATACAAGAATGATGATAATACAGTAAAAATCCCCGATTTTCGTTCTGCCGATTATAATGGACTTAGGGAACATCTGTCTAATCTTGATTGGGGTTATCTAGCTAATGATTTTATTGACGATAATCATACTTATGAATATGAAGGGATCTGCTTTTATGATTGTTTTCTTAATAATGTACACAGTGCCCAGAGTATATACATTCCCCAGAGAGAAATTAGGTCTAATAATAACGATCCCAAATGGGTTAACAGGAGGCTAAAGCATCTATTAGGGGATAAAAGGGGAATTTATAGGCGCATCAGAAGAGGAGAGGTTAACCTTACTGACCAATATGTTCAGCTTAAAAGAGAAGTAAAAAAGGCGATTAGAAAGGCTAAACGTGACTATGAAATTAGAGTCGCTAATGAATCAAAGACTAATCCAAAGGGGTTCTTTCAAGTGTATAGGACGAAGGTGAAGGAAAAAGTAGGACCTCTGAAATCTGGGAATGGACAGCTGACGGATAATGAACTGGAAATGTGTTCCTTATTTAATGACTATTTTTTGTCAGTTTTTACACAGGAAGATGTAAATGAGATTCCAGTAATTAACAATTATTTAGTTCCTGATGAATTTAAGTTAACTAATATTACTGTCACGAGGGACATGGTTATTAAACAGATAGACAAACTGAAACAAAATAAGTCCCCGGGACCCGATGAGTTGTTTTCAAGGGTACTTAAGGAATGCAAGATGGAGCTTAGTCAGCCATTAACGAGTGTATTCAATGCGTCCATCCTTACCAGTGTTGTGCCAGAGATGTGGAAGATGGCTAATGTGGTTCCTATATTCAAATCAGGGGATAAGTCCACTCCTTCAAATTACCGTCCAATAAGCCTGACATCTAATATATAGTGGGCAAGTTATTAGAATCAATTATAGCTGACATTATCAGAAGTCACCTTGAAGAGCATAACTTGATAAATGAATCTCAGCATGGATTCACGAGAGGTCGTTCCTGCCTGACAAACTTACTGACGTTCTTCAATAGAACATTTGAGGCAGTTGACAGTGATAAGGAATATGATATTGTTTATTTGGATTTTAGTAAAGCCTTCGACAGAGTGCCTCACAAGAGACTCTTGGGAAAGGTGGCAGCTCATGGTATAGGAGGTGGAGTTCTAGCATGGATTGAGGCATGGCTTACCAATAGAAGGCAGAGAGTTACCATTAATGGAGTGAAATCTGAATGGGGATTAGTCACTAGTGGCGTTCCACAAGGATCAGTTTTAGGCCCTCTCTTGTTCATAATTTACATTAATGACCTTGATGAAGGGATTACTAGTGACATGAGTAAGTTTGCTGATGATACAAAGATAGGCCGTATAATTCACTCTGAGGAGGATATCAATGAACTCCAGGATGATTTGAACAAATTAATGTCTTGGTCTGAGAAATGGCAGATGAAGTTTAATGTGGATAAGTGTAAGGTACTTGCCCTTGGTAATGAAAATAACCCTCGAAGCTATAATCTAGGTGATGTAGAGCTTGGTCATACAGAATGTGAAAAAGACTTGGGAGTCATGGTAAGCAGAAATCTAAAGCCAAGACAGCAGTGCCTCAGTGTGCGCAACAAGGCCAACAGATTACTTGGATTTATCTCAAGAAGTATAAGTAACAGAAGTCCAAAAGTTATTTTACAGCTCTATACATCACTAGTGAGGCCTCATTTAGATTATGCTGCTCAGTTTTGGTCCCCTTACTACAGGATGGACATAGACTCATTAGAGAACATACAGAGAAGAATGACTAAAATGATTTACTGTGTAAGGAACCTCCCGTATGAAGATAGACTTAAAGCCTTAAATCTCCACTCTCTGGAGAGGCGTAGAATGAGGGGAGATATCATTGAAGTGTATAAGTGGATGACGGGCATAAACAAGGGAGACATTAATAAAGTACTGAGGGTGTCGAACCAGGTAAGAACCAGGAATAATGGATTTAAGTTGGATAAATTTAGATTTAGAAAGGACATAGGTAAGTACTGGTTTTCTAACAGAGTTGTAGATGCGTGGAACAGTCTTCCCAGTGGGGTGATAGAGGCTAGGACCTTGGGTAGCTTTAAGAAGAGACTGGACAAATATATGAGTGGGAGGGGCTGGGTTTGATTGGTGTTTGGGGGTGCGGGAGTTGTTTCTTGAGTAGCTTTAGGTAGATGTCGTTTTGATAAGGACCTGCCTCGTATGGGCCAGTAGGCCTTCTGCAGTGTTCCTACATTCTTATGTTCTTATGTTCTTTCTTCATAAGGAAGATTTCTAATGCTATGTATTAATTTAGTCATCCTACGCTGAATGTTTTCTAACGAATTTATGTCCATTCTGTAATATGGAGACCAGAATTGAGCTGCATAATCTAGGTGAGGCCTTACTAATGATGTATAAAGCTGCAGTATGACCTCTGGACTTCTGTTGCTTACACTTCTTGATATAAATCCCAGTAATCTATTTGCCTTATTACGTACGCTTAGGCATTGCTGTCTTGGTTTAAGGTTGCTGCTTACCATAACCCCCAAGTCCTTTTCGCAATCTGTATGGCTAAGTTCTACATTATTTAACTTATAAGTGCTAGGGTTATGGACACTCCCGAGCTTCAGAACCTTGCATTTATCTACATTGAACTGCATCTGCCACTTTTCTGACCAAGAGTAGAGTTTGTCTAAATCCTCCTGAAGTTCCCTAACATCTACGTTTGAATCAATTATCCTACCTATCTTCGTGTCATCGGCGAATTTGCTCATATCACTAGTAATTCCTTCATCAAGATCATTGATATATATATTATAAACAACAACGGGCCCAAGACTGATCCCTGTGGAACGCCACTTGTTACTGATCCCCACTCGGATTTAACCCCATTTATGGACACTCTCTGCTTCCTGTCTGTGAGCCATGATTCGATCCACGAGAGCACCCTTCCCCCAATGCCATGAGCTGCTACTTTCTTCAACAGTCTTTGGTGCGGAACTCTATCAAATGCCTTACTAAAATCTAAGTAAATAATATCAAATTCTTTATCGTGGTCAACAGCCTCAAAAGCTTTACTGAAGAAAGTTAATAAATTAGTTAGACAAGACCGGCCTCTTGTGAATCCATGCTGAGTATCATTAATCAAGCTATGCTTATCGAGATGGCTTCTTATAATCTCAGCTATAATTGACTCTAGTAATTTGCCTACAATTGAGGTCAGGCTTATTGGGCGGTAATTTGACGGTAACGACTTGTCCCCTGTTTTAAAAATAGGAATTACATTAGCCATCTTCCACATATCAGACACTACACCTGTTTGAAGAGATAAATTAAAAATATTAGTTAATGGTTCACAGACTTCCATTTTGCATTCCTTAAGAACCCTTGAAAAAACCTCATCAGGACCCGGTGACTTATTTTGCTTCAGTCGGTCTATCTGCTTCACAACCATTTCACTAGTGACTGTGATGTTACATAATTTATCTTCTTCTGATCCACTATAAAAATTAATTACCGGAATATTATTAGTGTCTTCCTGTGTAAAAACCGAGAGAAAATAATTATTTAAAATCGAGCACATTTCATTCTCTTTGTCAGTAAGATGCCCATAGTTATTTTTAAGGGGACCTATCTTATCTCTGACTTTTGTTCTATAGACCTGGAAAAAACTTTTTGGGTTAGTTTTAGAATCCCTAGCAACTTTAATTTCATAGTCCCTTTTAGCTTTTCTTATCCCCTTTTTAATGTCCCTCTTAATGTCAATATACTGATTCATAAGATGACCCTCGCCTCTTTTGATACGCCTATAAATTCCTTTCTTATGCCCTAGTAGATATTTCAGCCTATTATTCATCCATTTTGGGTCATTTCTATTTGATCTAATTTCCTTATAAGGGATAAACGTTCTTTGAGCAGCATGTATTGTGTTCAGAAAACTGTCATATTGATAGCTCTCTTCGTTACCCCAGTCAACAGATGATAAGTGTTCTCTAAGCCCATCGTAATCTGCTAAGCGAAAATCTGGGACTGTTACTGAGTTATCCCTACTATCATACTTCCATTCAATTCTAAATGTAATTGATTTGTGGTCGCTAGCACCCAGTTCCTCTGAAACTTCTAAATTATTAACAAGGGATTCATTGTTTGCCAGAACTAAGTCAAGCAGGTTATTACCCCTTGTAGGTTCTGTCACAAACTGCTTCAAAAAACAATCCTGAACTACTTCTAAGAAATCGTATGATTCTAAATTCCCAGTCAAGAAATTCCAATCAATATGACTAAAGTTAAAGTCTCCTAGAATTACTACATTATCGTGCCTTGTGGCCCTAACAATTTCCTCCCATAGTAGTCTCCCTGGTCCCTATCTAAATTTGGGGGACGGTATATCACACCTAAAATTAATTTTTCATGCCCCTCTGAAAATTCTATCCAAACAGACTCTGTATGTGTTACTTCAGACTTAATACCCGTTTTTATGCAACAGTTCAAGCGATCTCGGACATACAATGCCACCCCACCCCCCTTCCCGATACTTCTATCTACTTGGAACAATTTAAAACCCTGAATGTGACATTCTGCAGGCATGTCCCGACTTTTTGAATTAAACCACGTCTCAGTAATGGCAAATACATCTATGTTACCTGCACTAGCAACTAGTCTCAACTCGTCCATCTTATTCCTAGCACTGCGACTATTTGTGTAATAAATATTTAATGACCCTCCTCTCTCTTTACCCTTCCTGCTCCTTTCTGTTATTCCACTAAACCTATTACTGTCCTTGTCAATTAGTGCCA
Organism: Cherax quadricarinatus; assembly: GCF_038502225.1. Lineage (NCBI taxonomy): Eukaryota > Metazoa > Arthropoda > Malacostraca > Decapoda > Parastacidae > Cherax > Cherax quadricarinatus. Next base: position 21,614 of record NW_027199686.1, on the reverse strand, counting down.
CTGGCTTTCCAATATCCACCTCATTTTGCCTATTACTAGTTCTCCTAGTACTCATATTACTACCCTGCGACTTCACAGTTTTCCCGCCAAAACCCATACCACTAACTATTCCTAGTTTAAAGACCTAACAGCTCCCTCCACTGCGTTGGCCAGTGCTCCCACCCCACACCTAGATAAGTGAACCCCATCCCTGGCATACATGTCATTTCTGCCATAGAAGAGGTCCCAGTTGTCAATGAATGTTACCGCATTTTCCTTACAGTATTTGTCCAGCCAGCAATTGACACCAATTGCTCTGGACAACCATTCATTTCCAACTCCTCTCCTTGGCAAAATGCCACATATGACAGGTTTCCCACCCTTCCTCCTAATTATCTCTATTGCTGACCTATACCTGCTAATCAGGTCCTCACTCCTACGTCTGCCAACATCGTTGCCTCCAGCACTGAGACAGATAATAGGATTGCTCCCATTACCTCTCATGATGTCATCCAGACGGCTAACAATATCCTTCATCCCAGCCCCAGGAAAACACACTCTCTGCCTCCTACTCCTATCCTTCAAGCAGAATGCCCTATCCATGTACCTAATCTGGCTATCCCCAACAACAACAATGTTTTTACCTTCCTTGGCGTCGTCCGTCGTGATGCTCCGAGTAGTCGACTCACATTCGCCAGGTAGCATTACACCACTTGTAGAATTCGTCAAGACGTTCTCGATGGTCTTCGTTGGGGTTTCTAGGGATGTCTCACTCACGTCTGCCAATGCTTCTTTGGTGCTCGTTGTGGCATTCCCAGTAGAACACTCACATTCGTCAGGTAGCACCGAGAATGAGTTGGAAGTTTCCACGGTAGTCTTCTGGTTTCTCGTTGTTTCTGCCTCTCCAACCGTTTTCTTGATCTTCAGCTTGGTTCCATGTTGCCCGGCCACTGACCAAGCTCCCCTCTTAACCTGGGGACTCACAACAGGAGGATTACTACGAATCCTCTTGTTCTCCTCCGTTAATCGCCGTATATCCATCTTAGCTCTCAGTGTACTCGTGGCGCCCCTGCTTTTCATTGGGGGAATGTTGCATCTCCTGCGGAGTCTTTTGCTTTCATTGGGAGAGATTTTCGCGTGCAAGTTTGGTACTAATCCCTCTAGGATTTTCCAAGCTTATATTATCATGTATTTTTCTCGCCTGCTTTCTTATCATACCGTGTGCAGTGAAAGCTCTTTGTACACTCTCCTGGTCAGCAATTTCGCCTGCCTTGAAGGGGGCAGTTAGTGTATAGCAGTATTCCGAGCAAGCTATTAGAAGAGAATCATCATGGGCTTGACGTCCCTAGTTTTGAAGGTTCGCATTATCCATCATCTCATTTTTTTTAGCAGATGCGGAAGATACATTGTTGTGGTCTTTGAAGGCGAGATCCTCAGACATTATCGCTCCCAGGTCTTTCACAATACTTTTCGCTCTATTGTATGATTAGAATTTGTTGTATACCCAGATACAGTTTTAATTTCCTCAAGTTTTCCATATCTGAGTAGTTGAAATATCTCTTCATTGAACTTCATATTGTTTTGAGTGGCCCATTTGAAGATTTGGTTGATGTCCGCTCGGAGACTTGTGGTGTCTTCGATGGGGGACACTGTCATGTCAATTCGGGTGTCATCGGCAAAGGAAGACACGGAGCTATGGCTTACATCTCTGTCTATGTCAGATATGAGGATGAGGAATAGAATGGGAGCGAGTCCTGTTCCTTGTGGAACAGACCTTTTCATTGTAGCTGTCTCAGACTTTACTCTGTTTACTATTACTCTTTGTATTCTGTTTGTTAAGAAATTATAGATTCATTTACCAACTTTTCCTGTTATTCCTTTATTATGCATTTTGTGCGCTATTACACCATGGTCACACTTGTTGAAGGATTTTGCAAAGTCTGTGTATACTACATCTGCATTTTGTTTATCCTCTATAGCATCCAGGACCTTGTCATAGTGGTCCAGTAGCTGGGACAGGCAGGAATGACCTGCTCTAAACCCGTGTTGCCCTGGGTTGTGTAACAGATGGGTATCTAGGTGGTTGGTAATCTTGCTTTTTAGAGCCCTTTCAAAGATTTTTATATGGGATGTTAGTGCTATCGGTCTGTAGTTCTTTGCAATTGCTTTACTGCCCCCTTTGTAGAGTGGGGCTATGTCTGTTGTTTTTAGTGAGTGTGGGATGACCCGTGTCCATGCTCCCTCTCCATAGAATGCTGCAGGCACATGACAGGGGCTTCTTGCAGTTCTTGATGAACACGGAGTTCCATAAGTTCGGGCCTGGGGTAGAGTGCATGGGCATGTCATGTTTTGCCTTTTCAAAGTCTTGTGATGTTAGGATCATGACAGAGAATTTTGAGATCACCAGATTTTGGGTCTCGGTAATAAAGAATTCATTTAGATTGTCGACCCTTAGTCTGGGTAACAGTTTGCTAAACACTGAATTGTATTGGGACTTTAGTATCTCACTCATTTCTTGGTTGTTGTCTGTGTATGTCCCATCCCGCCTAAGCAGGGGTCCAATACTAGATGTTGTTTTTCCCTTAGATTTGGCATAAGAGAAGAAGTATTTTTTTTTTCTTTTAATTTCCTTATGGCTTTTAGCTCTTCTTGTGATTCTTGTCTCCTGTAAGATTCCTTCACCCTAAGTTCGATATTTGCCATTTCATTGACCAGTGCCTCCCTTCGTATTTCAGATATATTGGCCCCTCTCAGCAGTTCTGTGATTCTTTCCCTTCGCCTTTATAGGGAGTGTCTCTCTCTTTCTAGTTTTCATCTTCTCTTTCTTTTCTTAATGGAATGTGCCTTGAGCAGATCTCAAGTGCCACAGAGATAATATTTTCTATGCAAAGGTTCGGATCCGTGTTGTTTAGGATATCTTCCCAGCTTGTTTCATTTAGGACATGGTTGACTTGTTCCCATTGTATGTTTTTGTTATTGAAGTTGAATTTTGTGAAGACACCCTCATGACTGATCACATTTTGCTGGTCAGGAGCCCTGTGCATACATGTCTGTACCTCTATTATGTTGTGATCTGAGTGTATTGTCTTTGATACGGTTATATTACGTATCAGATCGTCGTTGTTAGTGAAGATGAGGTCCAGCGTATTTTCTAGTCTTGTAGGCTCTAATATTTGCTGGTTTAAGGTGAATTTGGTGCAGAGATTTAATAGCTCGTGTGTGTGTGAATTTTCATCTGAGCTGCCTCCCGGGGTGATCTCTACTGAAATATTATTTGCTACTCTCCTCCATATTAGGTGTCTCAAGTTGAAATCTCCCAGTAGCAAGATGTTTGCGGCAGGAGTTGGGAGATTTTCCAGACAGTGGTCAATTTTCAAGAGCTGCTCCCGGAATTGCTGGGAAGTTGCATCCGGAGGCTTGTATACCACCACAATGACAAGGTTTTGGTTTTCAAACTTTACCACCAAAAGTTCAACTACATTATTTGAGATGTTTAATAGTTCTGACAAAAACAAATGTCGTTATAATGATGGAAAATAGGGAGATTTTATTTGTTGGTCTAATATCTGTTGTTCTGGAGTGGAGGCCAATGACTATGTCTCTGCTCTAGAAGTGTTTTCATTTGGTGTAAAATTTGTCATTTCTTTTTTCCTTCCTGGCACTAAGAAAAACTTTTTCTGGAGGGGTTAGGGCTTTTCGTTTGTTTCCCATAGTCTGGCTGGTCTATGTCAACTTGTCCCCTTCTTTCATGGCGTGTTGAGTGACACATTTCGGAGTGAAATAAGTTACAGGAAGGAGAGTTGCACACTCCTGTTGTCATGTGGGTGCGGCATTTTTTGGGATGGTCAAAGGTGCATGTACCACCTGTTTTACCAGATATACCGTGCCTGCAGATACCCAAGGCATAGAATTTGCATAAATTGGAATTTCCATTGCTATGATTTATTGTACCTGCGTTCGCTGCTGGTGCATTTTTTGCTGTTGTCCCTCTACCTACCACCACTATATGCACATCAGTGCTTCCACCAGTTTTCGCTGGTAATGTGTCAACACTATTCTCTGTTGCATCATCCCCTTTTGTTCCATCTCCAGCAGTATCGCTATTTTGTACCTCTGTAAATTGAATAGCGTTGTCTTTACCTGTTTCCTCAGGGCTACTATCTCCTATTGGTGCACTGTCCTTCAGGACAACACTAGCACCCTCATGACCACTGTCTTCCAAGACAGTTGGAACTACTAAATAAATCGTTTAGGTGAACAATATTTATTCATTGGTCTTGGAGGAAAAACAGATAGGTTGCCAGAAAGTCACTTTATAAGAAAAATAACGGCTGAAGACTCTAAAAAAGCAAGAGTGACACAAATGGGTAAAATAAATATTATTAAAAGCATTATTGATAACCAAATATAGGCACATAGTACAGTTAAAAAACACTGTAATGAATAAAACCATTCAGTAAGACCAAAAGCAGTTTACGTTTTCAAGGGGAAGAGTAGAGGACGAAGTAAAGACCGACCCAGGGAACAGGCAACAAATAAGAGAGAACAGAAAAAGATAAACACACTACATCATAGGAGAATCACCCAATGACTTTGAGACCTGGCTGATAATAACACGAACATACACGCTCCAGCTAGACTTAGAAACCTGGCTGACAGTAACACGGACATACACGCTCCAGCTAGACTTAGAAACCTGGCTGACAGTAACACGGACATACACGCTCCAGCTAGACTTAGAAACCTGGCTGACAGTAACATGGACATACACGCTCCAGCTAGACTTAGAAACCTGGCTGACAGTAACACGGACATACACGCTCCAGCTAGACTTAGAAACCTGGCTGACACACGCTCCAGCTAGACAGAGACGGACATACACGCTCCAGGAACATACACGCTCCAGAACTTAGAGACCTGGCTGACAGTAACACCTACATACACGCTCCAGATAGACTTAGAGACCTGGCTGATAGTAACACGAACATACACGCTCCAGCTAGACTTAGAGACCTGGCTGACAGTAACACGTACATACACGCTCCAGCTAGACTTAGAAACCTGGCTGACAGTAACACGAGCTAGACTTAGAAACACAGTAACACGGACATACACGCTCCAGCTAGACTTAGAAACCTGGCTGACAGTAACACGAACATACACGCTCCAGCTAGACTTAGAAACCTGGCTGACAGTAACACGAACATACACGCTCCAGCTAGACTTAGAAACCTGGCTGACAGTAACACGAACATACACGCTCCAGCTAGACTTAGAAACCTGGCTGACAGTAACACGGACATACACGCTCCAGCTAGACTTAGAAACCTGGCTGACAGTAACACGGACATACACGCTCCAGCTAGACTTAGAAACCTGGCTGACAGTAACACGGACATACACGCTCCAGCTAGACTTAGAAACCTGGCTGACAGTAACACTTAGAAACCTGGCTGACAGTAACAAGGACATACACGCTCCAGCTAGACTTAGAAACCTGGCTGATAGTAACACGGACATACACGCTCCAGCTAGACTTAGAAACCTGGCTGATAGTAACACGGACATACACGCTCCAGCTAAGACGGACATACACGCTCCAGACTTAGAAACCTGGCTGACAGTAACACGGACATACACGCTCCAGCTAGACTTAGAAACCTGGCTGACAGTAACACGGACATACACGCTCCAGCTAGACTTAGAAACCTGGCTGACAGTAACACGGACATACACGCTCCAGCTAGACTTAGAAACCTGGCTGACAGTAACACGGACATACAGTAACACGCTCCAGCTAGACTTAGAAACCTGGCTGACAGTAACACGGACATACACGCTCCAGCTAGACTTAGAAACCTGGCTGACAGTAACACGGACATACACGCTCCAGCTAGACTTAGAAACCTGGCTGACAGTAACACGGACATACACGCTCCAGCTAGACTTAGAAACCTGGCTGACAGTAACACGGACATACACGCTCCAGCTAGGGTCGAGGAATTTCAATAAAAAAGGCCGAAACCACTTGCATTGTAACTTCAACAACAATATCTTAATATAAACTTTTCCTCTATAACCTTGGTCCCAGGAGAATAAATTTTCCATATTCGCACCCAACACGGAACAGGTATCCAACAAGTGAATGACAAACTGTAAAAAATTATTTAATGCACAAGTTATTATTTAATATTTATTAGTTTCTGTGTCTGTTTTTGGATTATGTTTACGTTTCCGGTCCCACTGAAATCTTTAGCCTTGAGATACTATTTCTTCACTGATATATTGATTAGTTACGTAGTCCCTACCTGTCTACCCAAAATGTCATGTTAATTAACATTTCACTCGAAATGTGATACATTTCTCTCGAAATCTTCATCAATTTTTCTTTTTCGCCTTCCATTTTTTGTAGTTATTCTTTAATCACAAACATCCCTCATTCCAGTTCATCTTTTCTATTTTCTCTTTTATATGAGGTAAATATGCTGAAGCGAATTACAGGGCTATTGCCTAGAGGAGACATGAGCATCTGAAGCAGGGAAAGGAAGGAGAAAAAACTTATGCTAAGGCCCTATCAGTCCACCAAGCAAGGCTGAGGAATGTACAGGGAGAGCTGTTAGGAGCAGGAATAGCAGTAAGCGAGAAGGTGACAGGTCCCATGCAGAAGTACAACCATGCCACCAAGAGTTACAGGAAAAAATAAAGGAGACAATGGCTATGTACAAATGGGACCCAGAGATACAGAGGAAAAGGCAATGGGAGGAGGAGAGGGAGAAGTCAGTGTTTATTCATGGGCTCCAGGAGAATGAAGGGGGGACACACAATGAAAGAAGGCAGAAAGAAAAACAGGAGATTGAAAACATCATCAAAGAAATAGGTGAGGAGGATACGACTGAGATAGTAATTTTTAGAGAATAGGAGGGTACCTGAAGGGGGGAAATAGGCCGGTCAAACTGATTTTCAGAACAGAAATGGTGTGGAACAGGATCCTGCAAGAGAAACCATGGCTGAAGGAATCATCATCATACAAGAGAGCGTTCCTAGACCCTGACAGAACAAGAACTGAACAAGAGCAGCTGATGAAGAAGACACAGAAACGAAAGGTTCTAGGAAGTGAGACAAGGACAGTGTCAGCAGAGGACAACCAGAGCAGGGCAGAGCAACGAGCGCAAGCACACACACAGTCACCCTCAGAACCCCACGGCCAAACACGCTGTCCCAACACAACCCACAATTCAGACTTAAAGCCCCCACCCCACACTATGCTGTAAAATCCCACAGCACACTGCCAGGTCCCCCACCCCCACAGACCCCCAGAACACAGTGTTGGAGAGGAAACTGAAGGTATGGTACACCAACGCCGATGAAATAACGAATAAGTGGGAGGAGTGGCACTAAAGAATCAAAGAGGCATCACCGGACATCATAGCTCTCACAGAAACCAAGCTCACAGGAATGATAACAGATGCCATCTTTCCATCAGGATATCAGATCCTGAGGAAAGACAGAGGGAACAGAGGGGGTGGAGGAGTGGCACTGCTCATCAAAAACCAATGGGATTTTGATGAGCTGGAGAGAGGAGACAGAGGAGAAGCAAGAGACTACATAATAGGAACACTTCAGTCTGGAGGTCCCAAGGTGGTAATTGCAGTGATGTATAACCCACCACAGAACAGCAGGAGGCCAAGGCAAGAGTATGATGAGGGTAACAGAGCGATGGTTGACACACTGGCTGAGTGGCCAGAAGGGCTCATGTGAGCAGGGCAAAGCTACTGATTGTGGGTGGCTTCAGTCACAAAGAAAATGACTAGGAGAACTTGGAGTCTCATGGAGGCCCAAAAATGTGGAAGGCTAAGATGTTGAAGGTGGTAATGGAAAACCACATGTACCAAGACTTAAGGGACACTACCAGAGAGAGAGGAGAGGATGAACCAGCAAGACTGGACCTAGTATTCACCTTGAGTAGTGCAGATACTGAGGACATCACACATGAAAGACCCCTGGGGCCAGTGACCACGTGGTTCTGAGCTTCGAATACATTACTAGTAAAGTTACAAGTGGAGAGGGAAGCAGGAAGGGCAGGATGAATGAAGCCAAACTACAAGAGAGGGGACTACACAGGCATGAAGAATTTCCTGCTTGAGGTTCAGTGGGACAGAGAACTGGCAGGGAAGTCAGTAAATGAGATGATGGAATATGTGACAACAATGTGCAAGGAAGGTGAGGAGAGGTTTGTACCCAAGGGTAACAGAAATAACGAGAAAGCCATAATGAGCCCTTGGTACACCAAAAGGTGTAGTGAGGCAAAAACCAGGTGTTCTAAAGAAATGAAGTATAGAAGGCAAAGGACCCAGGAGAATAAGGAGAGCAGTCGTAGAACCAGAAATGAATATGCACAGGTAAGAAGGGAGGCCCAGCGACAATACGAAAACGACATAGCAGGGAAAGCCAGATCTATCCCGAAGCTGTTGTACAGCCACATCAGAAGGAAAATAACAGTCAAGGACCAAGTAATCAGGCTGAGGAAGGAAGGAGGGGAGATCACATGAAACACCCGAGAAGTGTGTGAGGAGCTCAACAGGAGATTCATTGAAGCATTCACAGATGAGACAGAAGGGAGGTGAGGTACACCATCAAGTGTTGGACACAATACATACAACCGAGGAATAACCTGTTAAGTGAGCTAGATACCTCAAAGGCGATGGGGCCGGATAACATCTCTCCATGGGTCCTGAGAGAGGGAGCAGAGGCACTATGCATGCCACTTCAATCTTCAACACATCTATGGCAACAGGGCGATTATCTGAGGTATGGAAGACAGCAAATGTAGTCCCAGTTTTTAAAAAAGGAGGCACACACGAAGTATGAAACCACAGACCAATGTCACTGACAAGTATAGTATGCAAAGTCATGAAGAAGATTATCAGGAGAAGAGTGGTGGAGCACCTAGAAAGGAAGGAGCTTATCAACGACAACCAGCACGGTTTTAGGGATGGGGAATCCTGTCTCACAAACCTACTGGAGTTCTATGACAGGGTGACAGCAGTAAGACAGGAGAGATACTAGTGGGTGGATTGCATTTTCTTGGATTGTAAGAATGTGTTTGACTCGATTCCACACAAGAGATTAGTGCAA
>NW_027199686.1:0-7500 GCF_038502225.1 Cherax quadricarinatus | reverse complement strand
GAAGTATGTGAAGAACTCAACAAGAGATTCAAAGAAGTGTTCACAGAGGAGACAGAAGGGACTCCAGAAAGACGGAGAGGTGGGGCACACCACCAAGTGCTGGACACAGTGCACACAACCGAGGAAGAAGTGAAGAGGCTTCTGAGTGAGCTAGATACCTCAAAGGCAATGGGGCCAGATAACATCTCCCCATGGGTATTGAGAGAGGGAGCAGAGGCGCTGTGTGTACCCCTAACAACAATATTCAATACATCTATCGAAACAGGGAGATTGCCTGAGGCATGGAAGACAGCAAATGTAGTCCCAATCTTTAAAAAAGGAGACAGACATGAAGCATTAAACTACAGACCAGTGTCACTGACATGTATAGTATGCAAAATCATGGAGAAGATTATCAGGAGAAGAGTGGTGGAACACCTAGAAAGGAATGATCTCATCAACAGCAGCCAACATGGTTTCAGGGACAGGAAATCCTGTGTCACAAACCTACTGGAGTTCTATGACATGGTGACAGCAGTAAGACAAGAGAGAGAGGGGTGGGTGGATTGCATTTTCTTGGACTGCAAGAAGGCGTTTGACACAGTTCCACACAAGAGATTGGTGCAAAAACTGGAGGACGAAGCAGGGATAACAGGGAAGGCACTACAATGGATCAGGGAATACTTGTCAGGAAGACAGCAGCGAGTCATGGTACGTGGCGAGGTGTCAGAGTGGGCACCTGTGACCAGCGGGGTCCCACAGGGGTCAGTCCTAGGACCAGTGCTGTTTCTGGTATTTGTGAACGACATGACGGAAGGAATAGACTCTGAGGTGTCCCTGTTTGCAGATGACGTGAAGTTGATGAGAAGAATTCACTCGATCGAAGACCAGGCAGAACTACAAAGGGATCTGGACAGGCTGCAGACCTGGTCCAGCAATTGGCTCCTGGAGTTCAATCCCACCAAGTGCAAAGTCATGAAGATTGGGGAAGGGCAAAGAAGGCCGCAGACGGAGTACAGTCTAGGGGGTCAGAGACTACAAACCTCACTCAAGGAAAAAGATCTTGGGGTGAGTATAACACCAGGCACATCTCCTGAAGCGCACATCAACCAAATAACTGCTGCAGCATATGGGCGCCTAGCAAACCTCAGAACAGCATTCGGACATCTTAATAAGGAATCATTCAGGACCCTGTACACCGTGTATGTTAGGCCCATATTGGAGTATGCGGCACCAGTTTGGAACCCACACCTAGCCAAGCACGTGAAGAAACTAGAGAAAGTGCAAAGGTTTGCAACAAGACTAGTCCCAGAGCTAAGAGGTATGTCCTACGAGGAGAGGTTAAGGGAAATCAACTTGACGACACTGAAGGACAGGAGAGATAGGGGGGACATGATAACGACATACAAAATACTGAGAGGAATTGACAAGGTGGACAAAGACAGGATGTTCCAGAGATTGGACACAGTAACAAGGGGACACAGTTGGAAGCTGAAGACACAGATGAATCACAGGGATGTTAGGAAGTATTTCTTCAGCCACAGAGTAGTCAGTAAGTGGAATAGTTTGGGAAGCGATGTAGTGGAGGCAGGATCCATACATAGCTTTAAGCAGAGGTATGATAAAGCTCACGGCTCAGGGAGAGTGACCTAGTAGCGATCAGTGAAGAGGCGGGGCCAGGAGCTCGGACTCAACCCCCGCAACCTCAACTAGGTGAGTACAACTAGGTGAGGTGAGTACATACATACATACACACACACACACACACACACACACACACACACACACACACACACACACAAATCCTGTGTCACAAACCTACTGGAGTGGGTGGGTTGGTTGATTGAATTTTCTTGAACTACACGAAGGCCTTCGCCATAGTTCCTCACAAGAGATTAGCGCAGAGGCTAGAGGATCAGGCACGTATAACTGGAAGGGCACTGCAACGGATCAGAGAATACCTAACAGGGAGGCAACAACGAGTCATGGTAATTGATGAGGTATCACAGTGAGCGCCTGTGACGAGCGGAGTTCCACAGGGGTCAGTCCTAGGACCAGTGCTATTTTTTGTACATGTGAATAACATGATGGGAGGGATAGACTCAGAAGTGTCCCTGTTCGTAGATGATGTGAAGCTAATGACGAGAATTAAATGAGATGAGGATCAGGCAGGACTACAAAGAGACCTGGACAAGCTGGACACGTGGTCCAGCAACTGGCTCCTCTAATTTAATCCCGCCAAAGAGTGCGAACCTCACTCAAGGAGAAAGATCTTGCGGTGAGTATAATACCAAGCACGTCTCCGGAAGCTCATATCAACCAGATAACTGCTGCAGCATATGAGAATAGTGTTCCGATACCTCAGTAAGGGATCGTTCAAGACTCTGTATACCGTGTACGTCAGGCCCATACTGAAGTATATAGCACCAGTTTGGAACCCACACCTGGTCAAGCACGTCAGGAAATTAGAGAAAGTGCCAAGGTTTGCAATAAGGCTAGTTCCAGAGCTAAGGGAAATGTCCTACGAAGAAAGGTTAAGGGAAATCGGCCTGACGACACTGGAGGACAGGTGGATCAGGGGAGACATGATAACGACATACAAAATACTGCAAGAAAGAGATAAGGTGGACAGAGACAGGATGTTCCATAGAAGGGGCACAGAAACAAGGGGTCATAATTGGAAGTTGACGACTCAGATGAGTCAAAGGGATGTTAGGAAGTATTTCTTCAGTCACAGAGTTGTCAGAAAGTGGAATTGTCTGGCAAGTGATGCAGTGGAGGCAGGAACCATACATAATTTAAGACGAGGTATGATAAAGCTCATCGAGCAAGGAGAGAGGACCTAGTATCGACCAGTGAAGAGGCGGGGCCAGGAGCTGAGTTCCGACCCTTGCAACCATAATTAGGTGAATTAGGTGAGGTGAGAACACACACACACACACACACACACACAAAGACTCAGGGAACAAAGGGAAGATTGGGCTGGGAAGGAAGAGTGGATGGACGAGCTATGGGAAAGAATGGACCAAATGTGGGAAAGCAAACTAGGCGAGCTTACAGTGTGAATGGAGAAGAGGATGGGGACAGAGAAGAAGAGGTGGGAATCACAAGCTGATGCCTGCAGAAGCCAAGATACAATGCCTAGAAGACGAATTAAATATCATGAAGTGAGATACAGGGCCATCAGATAGAGGGACCATGGCATCTGAAGCAGGAACCCCAATATTAAACAAGGGGTCCTAAGGAAAGAAAGGAGACAAAACTTACATTGAGGCCCTAACAGGCCACCAAGAAAGGTCATAGAATGAAGGGGCACTCTGTTGGGCACAGGGACAGCAGTATGTGAGGGGGCAAGGCCAAAGGCAGAGGAGACAGGCCTCACACTGAAGTGTGACCAGGCCACCAGGAGGTACAGGAAAGACTAAAGGAGGTAATGCCTATGTATAAGCAGCACTCAGAGATGCAGAGGGAAGAGCTATCTTTATCCATGGGCTTCTAGGGAGGGAAGGGAGAACACATGGTGAAAGATGACAGAAACAGTATGGGAGAGGATCCTGCAGGAGAAACCACAGCTAAGGAAAACAGCAGCATACTGCAGGGTGTTCCAAGACCAAGACCATTAATTAATGAGGACAGAACGATAACAGCCAAGAGAGAGGACAGAGACAAAACGGGCAAGAAAGAGAGGCAGGGCTAGAGTTAGTAAAGAACAACCAGAGTCGAGTGGAGCAGAGTGCACAAACACCCACAGAACCACCGTCAGAATCCTGCAGCCAAACACACCCCACACTCATGGCCTTCACCCCGCAATATGCAGTAGAATCCCATAGCACTCTACCAGGCCCCACACCCCTGACCCCTCACAAATTCCTAGCATACACTATTGGAGACGGAACTGAAGGTATGGTACACCAATGTTGATGGAAAAACGAATAAGTGAGAGGAGTGGCACGAAAGAATCACAGAGGCATCACCAGACATCATAGCTCTCACAGAAACCAAGATCACGGGAATAACAAACGCTCTCTTTCGTAATGCATATCAGATCCTGAGGAAAGACAGAGGGAACAGGGGGGAGGGTTGGAGGAGTGGCCCTGCTCATCAAAAACCCATGGGATTTTGAAGAATTGGAGAGAGGAGACAGAAGAGAAGCAAGGGACTACATAATGGTAACACTTCAGACTGGAGGTCCCAAGGTGGTGATTGCAATGATATATAACCCACCACAGAACAGCAGCAGGCAAAGACAAGAATATGATGAGAGTAACAAAGAGATGGTTGACACATTGGCTGAAGTGGCCAGAAGGGCCCATGTGGGCAGGGCGAAGCTACTGGTTGTGGGTGATCTCGATCACAAAGACATCGACAGAAAAAAGCCTAGAACCACATGGGTGCCCAAAAACAAAGAAGCCTCAGATGTTGGAGGTGGTGCTGGAAAACCTCATACATCAACACGTTAGGGACTCTACCAGAGAAAGGGGAGAGGATGAACCAGTAAGAATGGACCTAGTATTCACCTTGAGTAGTGCAGATATTGAGGACATCACATTTGAGAGGCCCCTCGGATCTAGTGATCACGTGGTTCTAAGCTTCGAATACACAGTAGAATTACAAGTGGAGAGGGAGGGAGGAAGGGCAGGACGAATGAAGCCAAATTACAAGAGAGAGTGCTACATAGAAATGAGGAATTTCCTGCACGAGATTCAGTAGGACAAAGAACTGGCAGGAAAATCAGTAAATGGACTATATGATAACAATAAGCAAAGAAGCGGAGGAGAGGTTTGTACCCAAGGGCAACAGATATAATGAGAAGGTCAGGACGAGCCCTTCGTTCACCCAAAGGTTTAGAGAGGATTAAACCAAGTGCGCTAGAGAATGGAAGAAGTACAGAAGGTAAAGAACCCATCAGAATAAGGAGAGTAGTGGAAGAGCAAGAAATGAATGTCCACAGTTACAGAGGGAGGCCCAGCGACAACACGAAAATGACATAGCAGCGAGAGTCAAGTCTGACCCAAAGTTGTTTGTACCTTCACATCAGGATAAAAACAACAGTCAAAGACCAGGTAATCAGGCTGAGGAAGGAAGAAGGGGATTTTACAAGAAGCAACCTTGAAGTATGTGAGGAGCTCAAGAAGAGATTCAAAGAAGTGTTCACAGTGGAGACCGAAAGAACTCCAGAAAGACGGAGAGGTGGGATACACCAACAAGTGCTGGACACGATACATACAACCAAGGATGAGCTGAAGAGGCCGCTAAGTGAACTAGATATCTCAAAGGAGATGGGACCAGATAACTTCTCTCCTTGGGTCCTGAGAGAGGGAGCAGGAGCGCTCTGTGTACCACCAACAACAATCTTCAACACATCTATCGAAACGGTGACTACCTGAAATATGGAAGACAGCAAATGTACTCCCAGTTTTTAAAAAAAGAGACAGTCATGCAGCATTGCACTGCAGACCAGTGTCACTGACATGTAATGTATGCAAAGTCATTGAAAAGATTATCAGAAGAGTGGTGAATCACCTAGAAAGGAATGAGCTTATACACGACAGCCAGCATGGATTCAAGGACGGGAAATCCTGGGCCATAATCCTACTGGAGTTCTATGACAAGCTGACAACAGTAAGACAAGAGAGAGAGAGAGAGAGAGAGAGAGAGAGAGAGAGAGAGAGAGAGAGAGAGGTGGGTAAATTGCGTTTTCTTTGGATTGTAAGAAGGCTTTGGACACAGTGCCACACAAGAGATTAGTGCAAAAGCTGAAGGACCAGGCAGGTATAACAAGGAAGGCACTACTACAATTTATCAGAGAACACCTTGCGCGAAGGCAGCAGCGAGTTGTGGTACGTGATGAAGGGTCAGAGTGGGCGCCTCTGAAGAGCGGAGTTCCACAGGGGTCAGTCCTAGGACCAGTGCTGTTTCTGGTATATGTGAACGACATGACGGAAGGAATAGACTCAGAAGTGTCCCTGTTTGCAGACATTGTGAAGTTAATGAGGAGAATTTAGTCAGAGGAGGAAAAGGGAGGACAACAGTGCGATTTGGACAGGCTGCAGGCGTGGTCCAGCAGCTAGCTCCTGGAGTTCAACCCCACCAAGTGAAAAGTCATGAAGATCGGGGAAGGGCAAAGAAGACTGCGGACAGAATACAGTCTAGGGAAGCCAAAGATTACAAATCTCACTCAAGGAAAGGATCTTGGAGTGTTAATAAATCAGAGCACATCTCCTGAGGCGAACATCGACCAAATAACTGCTGCAGCATATGGGCGACTAGCGAACCTTAGAATAGTATTCCGACATCTCAGTAAGGAGTCGTTCTGGAACCTCTACACTGTGTGCGTCAGGCCCATATTGGAGTATGCAGCACCAGTCTGGAACCCACACTTGACCAAGCACGTCAAAAAATTAGAGAAAGTGCAGAGGTTTGCAACGAGAGTAGTCCAGGAGCTAAGGGGCATGTCCTACGAGGAGAGGTTAAGGGAATTCGATGTAACGACACTGGAGGACAGCGCGAACATGATAACGACAAAAAAAATACTGAGACGAATCAACAAGGTGGACAGAGACAGGTTGTTCCAGAGATCGGACACAGCAACAAGGGGTCACAGTTGGAAGCTGAAGACTCAGATGAGTCACAGGGATGTTAGGAAAAATTTCTTCGGTCATAGAACTGTCAGTAAGTGCAACAGTCTGGAAAGTGAGGTATTGGAGGCAGGTACCGTGAAAAGCTTTAAGAACGGGTATGATAAAACTCATGGAGCTAGGAGAGAGTGGATCTAGTGGCGAGCAGTGAAGAGGCGAATACAATTAGGTGAGTACACACTCACGCACACAGCATCAAGGAGCTTTGGCAATGCAGAGAAGCTTTGGTCTTCGGATCGTGTGTAATGTTTCGTGTCATCTCTCCATCACCAGTCACGGATATTTTAGTTCCTAAAATTGGGATTAGAGTAAACTCTTTGTGTGAGGGGGGGGTATGTGTGTGTTAGTGTGTGATCTCTGAGTTCTGCTCACGGAGTCGTGTTTGCGGAGGTCAAGTCACTGCTACCAGCCTCTCTTCTTAAACCACAATCTCCGGCATTATTGGTTCCTGGCCTCGAGGGCCCTATCGTGCCTACTCTTAAAAACGTTGTATTGAGTTTATCTTTACCACTGTGTCATCCAACTCATTCCATATATTTACCACACTGAAACTTAAATAAAAATGATTTCCTAACATATCTGTAACTTTTCTGTGTTTTTAGTTTCCACCGATGACCCCTCGCATCTATTATTATTATTATTATTAGCACACTGGCCGATTCCCACCAAGGCAGGGTGGCCCGAGAAAGAAAAACTTTCACCATCATTCACTCCATCACTGTCTTGCCAGAAGGGTGCTTTACACTACAGTTTTTAAACTGCAACATTAACACCCCTCCTTCAGAGTGCAGGCACTGTACTTCCCATCTCCAGGACTCAAGTCCGGCCTGCCGGTTTCCCTGAATCCCTTCTCACTTAAAAATGTGTTCCAAATCTGCTCTAT